>NC_083597.1:1387849-1695167 GCF_020882245.1 Rhopalosiphum padi
ATCCAATGGTTTGGAAAGATTATCGGGAATCGTTTATTTTAAGGGAATGATATCCTTCAACTGTTTTTCATTCCCTGTACAATTGCCTTCAAACAATAAGTTACTTAGCTACCCAATTTTACAATCGCAATGACAATAATAAATATATATATTATTTAATATAAGTAGGTAATTATATTCAAATAGTGCTTAGTTTAATGTATAATGTATATCAACTGAATATTCTAATTTTGTTTTTTAATTATTAGATATTTCATATTTTGTTTATAATAATTGATAAGTATAATCTTTTATTTTAGAATATTATTAGAAATGCAATCAATTGAATGCTTGGAGAGGAGAAGAGGTGCATTTCATGCCTGTTCTAAGTCATTTCTGACTATATGCCGACTCTGCAAACTTAACCATTGTTAAACTTTTGATCTCATAAAAGATCGAGATATAATCCTGTATTCTCCCTTTTGACAGGCATTTTGTTGTAAAGTACATGAAACGAGTGTTTGTAATTTGTATAATATTATCGTGCGATATCTACCTGACCGTGTAAGATAATTCTTACGAGCCGTTGGTCGAAAGTACTGAAAGATGATGGAGTGTGTGTTATGGTTGAGTAGCGGGGAAGAATAGCGGCAACAAAACCATGCGGGCGTTATCGCGTGGCAGCGTCTGCAGCGAAACAATTCACAGTGATAAACGTGGCTATGGAGAGTGGAGACTAAACTTGGTAATAAACATCGCTATGGTTTTGAATAGTCCCGTCGAGACCTATAATAAATACGATGACTTATAAGAAAAAGAAAAATCCACAATAACGCACAAGACAATATTAAGTATTTCGGAAACAAACTATCTTTCAACGCGTGATGGAATAATTATAAATACTAATCTTAATTCGACTTCCGTTTTTTAAAAATAATATATTCATTTGAATAAATATTGTTTATAATAATAATAATAATAACAGTAAAGTAATATTAATTTATTAATATATAATAATTCAAATTTACACTTATAATTATAAATATACAAGATTCGTGTTTGCAACTCCCCTTGAAGCCTAGAGCTTGTTTTGATGGATATATATGTTTATGTGTAGTCTGCTTATATTTGTATTTATTTTTCTGAAAATAAAATAAAAATAAGAATAACATTCCGTGTAAAAAACTGCACGTTTGTTTGTCTTTGCATGATTAACTTTTGTTAGAGATTTTATTGCTTCTCAAAATGTGCATGTTTTTTGCCGAATTTTTTTCAGTAATTATTTAAACTTTAATAATATTATTACATAATTAATTAATAATTAATCTTGTCTCATTTCATTTTTCTTCTGAAATGTTAATATTATATTTCAGATTTTCGTAAATTTTTCAATATTTTTAGTTTAACTCAAAAATGTAAATTTTCTCGGAGATCTCTTTAACCAATGCATTTATATTATTTGAAATTTCTTGCTAAAAAATTCTGGCGATGTCCGTTTTTGGGAAAAAATTGTACGACATTTTACATGCAAAATTATTGACCAATTACAGTATAATATAATAAAAACAAATAATAATCGGTAAAATATGGTAAATCTATTTTTTTTTTTTTGTGTGTGTGTTTATTATTGATAATTTATAACAATAATAATATTAATAATAAAAATAAACTAGCGGGTTATCGTGAGGCATGATCATAAATAATATGTATATTATTCGTACGTTGTTACTTTAATCGTTTAATTATAATACCTTGATGATAATAATATAATAAATCCGACGGGCACCACCACTCTACTATCGCTCCATGTTTCTTTTATACATATGCTCAACGATTAAGCTATAAGATACAAAGTCATACATATATAGGTACATATTATTATCTTTGAATGTGCATAGTACCTACTGCATTATGAATACTAATTACAATGCATATTCAATGGTATTACCTGTTTTAATTGAAATCAGTAAAATCTAATTATGCATCATAAATTAGTTGCCGAACTGGGTAAAAACTGATTAGTTGGAGGAGGGGGCAGGACAATTATTTATTTACCAAAATCAAAACCATAATTTTACGATTTTATACAAGTCTAAAACTCATATTATGGCTCTGAAACAATTCATAAGTACACATATTGTTAAATAATAATTAAGTACCTACATGAATTCATTAAAAAAAGTTGCTATAACTTGTTTGTAAAAAAATAATGTAATGATAAGCCAATAATAAAAATATATGTCCAATAGTATTCACGAAATACTATTATTGGGTTATTTTTGTAATTCATAAAATTATATTATGAATGTGTAGGTACCTAATATTTATTATTTTATGACTAACTTACTCTGTTTAATATTATTTTACGTAAAAAGTAGTAAGAGTGTCCATTGTTTTTCCGTGATAACAAGTTGTTTCATAGTCTGATACCATTTTCTAAAACAGAATTGATTTTTTCAATAATTGTACTACGCACATTTTTTGTTTTTATAAATTTCTATGCACCTTTCTCATTATTTGTTTAAAATTATAAGATTTCATTCCACCAACTATTAAAATATTATGGAAAAAAAATGTAAAAGAGAAAAGCGTTGAAAAGTAAATTTGTTAAAATAGATAAACCGATATGATGGACCATTGGACCTGAATGCGTACTTTTAGCATTTAGCGAAACAGAAATTGAAAAGAAAGTATGAGATATACGGAAGATACATTACAGTTAAGGGTGCACATTATAATACTCATACAAGTGTATAACTCCTATGAACAGTAGGTACGCTGACTACATCCGTTCATGCTATTGCTTAAATTGTACTTCTTAAAAATAGACCATTTATATTTTTATAACTTTATATGATTTTAATTTAAAACGAATAGGTACCTCGTACTTAAAACTATTTACAGCTAGAATTATTATAGTATTTATAGATACTCGTGATTGCTAATCATTTATCTCAAAATTAACATTTTATGACAACTTAGATAATGTACAATTTTCTGTACTCATAATATTATATCCTATTTATTGTGTTTTCGAAATGCGACAATGATTGTTGTAAAGTGGGTACACTTACAGGCTATACTGCTGCAGCTATAATACCAATACCTTTAGACTATAACCTACATAATATATATATATATATATACATTTATAAAACATTATATATTATAATGGTATCTGGATATGTTATTAATGTTGAAGGATGACGGGAACGGTGGCAGCAGCTTGTGCCGGCGGCGAGGGGTTGAATGGATAGCAAGGGATTAGGTGCGGTGGCGGGTATATATAGGGTTATTTCGCAATGTGATGGAGCTCAGGTGCACGTTAACGGTATCGGTCGACCGGTCACAGCTTAACTTTAACTTCCCAGATGCAACCAATTTTTACAGGAATCGATTAGGAACTTCTGTTGCACGATGGTGGTGGTGGTGGTGGCAGCGGCGGCGATGGTATAATGCACCGAACATATATATATATATATATATATATATATATATATGTATATATATTCGTATTCCAAACGGTAATATAAATTAATATAGGTCGTAAAGTCAACGGATTTACGCTAATTTCACGATAGACGAAATTGGAGTAGTCATCGTTGCGAAACAGCTGTGCTGATTTATTTTTAAATATCGTATTGTGCGTTATGATACATCATATACGATGTGCCGTAGTATGTATACGAGTTGTTGTATGCATAAACGTTTATTTATGTTTCTGCGCGTGATTGAGTGGGTATAGTATGGGTCACTATAGTGTGTGTATAATATTATATATTTAGTTTTTGTAGTTTGTCTCTCGATGATTTTTATCCGCATATTATGTATTTACGTTGGAAAACTGCTGAAAGAGAGCTTATATATATATATATTTATACCATCGGTCGTGTTATCATATAAAAACACACTGGGCTACGTCAACAATAATATGTTTACCAGTGCCATTAGAAAAATAAACAAACGCCATGATCCGTGTCAAGTCCTGCGAACGACTACTAGGCACGTATCCGTTCTTATCTCTATAAATGCACTTCTCCCCGCACCACGTGGATCAACAACTCCGAACTGCTTATTCCCGTTGCCGCCAGTGCGCCACGGGAAAAATTCCTCCGTTAATTTCGGCTTCAAACTTTAGACAGGCTGACTGACAGTTATGATTACGGAGAGAAAATTGTGGTCGGAGAATCGGAGGGAAATTGGGTGAGAGAGAGAGAAAGACGAATGTGTGGGAAGAGAAATATGAGAGAGATAAAATTAACGAGTGTGAAAGAGGGGTAGAATGAGTGCGTAGAACACTTCACGTTTGAAAATTCAAAACTATATATTATTTCAAATTAAATGGTTTTGACAATATCCGAGTAATCACTATAATAATAAGTATAAAATCAAAATAAATTATTGCCATATACCACCCGAGTGCTGACTTTTACATAAATGAACTGAAGCCAAATGAAAATACAAAGACCACAAGTCTACGTATTTAATACGTATAGAAAAGAGTTTGTTTACTCTCAAAGAAAACAATAATAACGCAATACATAGTCATTTATTACACTTAACTTAATTTAAATACGAAATACTTATATAAGTATGTATACCTATACAAGTAATAAATACATTATCTAAAAACTTATATAAGTATTAATTGTTTTTATTTATTAATTAATTTAGAATTAAAATAATTATTTATATATACATACTCTTTTGCCAAAAAAAAATAAAAAATAAACATTTGTTAAGATTTTATTATGATTATGAAAATAATTATTTACTGACCTTTATTAGGTTGCCTTGATTATCAAAAAATTTGACAGCTTTCGCTCAAAATCGTTTTTCATCGTATACGCTAAAATATATCATTGATTTCAAGTTCAACACATACATTTTAGTTACAAGATAAGTATTCGACACCTATTCTACAATACACTAGGATTTTTTTAATTATATTATTAATAGGAAATACCTACTCCCTTTAAGTAAAACTAAAAGTGCATAGTTAATCTATTATTTTTATAAAGTAATCATATTTATTCTGGGGTAAACTTTAAATCATGACCGTTCGACCCTCGACCATATTTGAGGGGTGGAAATCCAAAACTTACTGTTGCCAAAATACTGATTTTTTAGGAGAAGCGATTTTCTGTATCTCCTTTTCTATAACCAATGTCAATTAACTGAAGCACTATACATGTTAAGTATAATGAGTTAAAGCAGTTTTTTAAAAAAAAAAAATTCATTTTTTAATTATAAACTCTATTTTTTTGTCATATAAAAATGTACGTATATTATACTACGTACAATATTCCAAAATGTACCTTTTCCATTAATTTAATGGAAATGGTAAGTTTTGGAAAATTTATAATGAAAATAGTTCGTTTTGGAAAACCTATTAAAATGTACTACAAAATGTGTTTTTTCTAAAATAAAAATATTATTAATTATTTTATTTTTTTTAAATTTTAACGTTTTTTATGATAATTCTAAAATAATATGCTTAATATAATATGATACTTAAATACTTAATTCCCATGTCGTATCTTCAATTTTTATAGTTAATAACTTATATGTTATTAAATTACCATAAAATAATATTGATCTTTATGTGAGTTTCTGAATAATAAGTAGATATTTAAATCAATGACTATAATTTTGGTATACATATTTAAATGGTTTTTACTTTTTTGCATCTCCTGAAAAGTATATAAAATATAGTTAATCATATTGTGATTTAGCTAATTTAATTTATTACTAATTCTTAAATAATAAATAGAATAAAAATAATAAAAATTCTTATTTAATAAGGGTATTCTTCATAACCCCACCTTCGTCATATTCAATATTATTATTTTTTACATTTTAAAAGATATCATTATACAATTCATTAGCAACCATTGGTATTTTAAAAATTTATTTAATTTAAATACATCTTCCTTCTTTACTAACTTAACATGGTTTTGTTTTGGCAGGATATCGACTTGACCGATTTTCTGAAGATTTTTAAACCTTTTTATGACACCAACTCTAGTAACTTCACCTTCATAAAATAGACAAATCATTTTGAAGACAAGGAAGTTTTTTTAAATTATTTAATAATATATTATTTTTATTAAAAACTACTCAAATATGTTTAATAATCTAGGATTATATTTTAGTTTGTTTTGGATTAACTATTTTATTTCCCTATACCTACAACACGGGCAATAGTACGTTTTGACATAACATAAAAAAAAGTACGTTTTGAAATAATTTATGGAAATAGTTCGTTTTGGTATAGTTAATGATTGGTGCCTATTCTTTTAACATGGACAATAGTACGTTTTGGCGAAAAACTGGAAAAAGTACGTTTTGATTATCTAATTTTAATTTTTTTGCATGGAAAAGGTTCGTTTTGGATCAAGCAGTCATTTTTAACAACTGATTTGACCAGGAACAGTACGTTTTGGTCTATTCTGGCAACACCAATCGATTTGTCTACGTTTTTTTATAAGAATCGATATCTAACTCGTTTTTGTCAATTTTGACAATAGTACATTTTGGATTTCCACCCCTAATTTTACGTAAAAAGAAAAAATGGTCAATAAAATACATTATTTTAAATCAAATTGAACAACTATTTGTGCTCTGCTACAATAGTACCTAATTCAACCTATAGCTTACAACTAAAATCAGTAACCTAAGTAATCTAAAATTAGGATATTATACCTATAAAACACAACATTTATGTGGACTTTAATATTGTACTGGTATCGTTTATACTGCTCATTTTCGCATCAGTTACTCTAGAATTACGACGTTCCAATTTGGATTTGTTTGTACAATTTTAGATTTCCCGGGATGGCGTCGGCAACCTCTTAGCTAACACCGGGAAAAAGGGAAGTTCATATTCGATTGGTTGGACACATTTATAGTAGACCTTCGGCCCACATGGCACGCACCTGGGTTCTGTGGCTTAACGTGTGAGCGTATATTTATAGTCACTCGAGAACTTTCTAACTGACCCAAGAGCATCTAAATATTATTAAATTAATATAAAAAAAAACGTTTTTTTTTCTAAACACATATTTGAGAATTTAACTCCGATTTTTTGTGTTTGAAACCTTAATAAAAAATGTAATATGTCTTGAGAAATTAAAAAATTCAAGTTTAGCAAATAAGTTATTTAATAGACATTATAATATGAACAAAATCTCTTATAATGTAAATTAACCAGAAAAAAAATAGAAAAGTTTAAACAAACGAGTACCTACATTTCCAACGAGTTTGAAAACTCGAATGCCGTTTTTGAATTTTTGATGTTTTTCAAGAAGTCGTTTACGAAACCTAAAATATTATATTTCAAGTCGACATGCGTGTCGAAAGACGTATATAAAATTATAATATATATTGTATAATGTGGATAATATAATATACAGGATGATCTATTAACATAAGACACTCATTATTTCAAAAACCCTAAACGTTTTTGAAAATCTTTCTTTTACATAATTTTAAGTCGTTATAAAATAATAATTTTGAAAAAAATATTATATGTTTTACTTGTTTTTTTTTTGTATAGTTATCATTTCTTAAGGTTTTACTCTTTTAAATGATAACATACGTTTTCATATTTCAAAACAGAGTATTTAGAATACTTACTTCAATTTGTAAAGTCAAATTTTTGAATTTAATTAATTTAAACGATAATGATAAAACATAGTAAAACGTATTTTTTAGAAAATTGTTTTTTACTGAATTAAAATTATATTAAGAAAATATTTTCAAAAACATTAATAGTTTTTAAAGTAATGAGTATATTACGTTAAATGGATCGCCAAGTAAATTATGTATTTATGTATGTGATTAGCGTGGGTTAAAAGTTTAAGGTATTTTCGGTCGGCGGTCGGAAGTGAAAATTAGGAGTGTCGAGAGTTGTTTGTCGAATAATTTTAATGCGCGCTCACACAAACACCTGTGCACTACGCGATATGAATAAGGATTTCTATAGTGAGTACGTTTTCCGTAGATGCAATGTGTTATGCAGTAGATAAACATCGGCGAACAAAAATAAAAATAATAATCAGACATTTTTATAGCCCACACCTGCAGCAGTGCAGCTTCTATATACAACTATATGAATTCAAATTCAACACATCCATTTTAGGACGGAACATGGGACTGTACTTAGAAATTTGTCACCTATGTGTGTTTAATGTAATCATTTATACAGTCCATAAACATCACTATCGCAGTATTTTTTCATCCTCGGATCTCAGACGGAGATTTTAATGATAAATTAATAAATTAATGTAATTTAATAATCAAAAGCCTTTTTTTTATAAATATTCATAAGACAATAGAAATGTTCCATGTAGTTTTTTAAGGAATATTCACCAAATCATTATAATATATTCCCGATAAAATTACGTTAATTATATGTTTGTAACATTAACTTTTAACCATAAATTTTTTTAAACTATTTTTGTGTGTGTGGCGTGTGTAATGTGTATGTACGTTATGATCCATAGACAAATCTATTGCAATCGTGGTTCTAAAATTTAGTACATAGGCAATCCTATATCCTAGGAGCTAGGTGCACACCTTGAAGCAATTTTTAAATTTCGTACATTAAAAACGTGCTCACACAAACATAGCTCACGAAAAACAAATTTTTTTTTTAATAGGGTTGTCAACGGTTACTTAGAATAAAATTCCTATATTATAGTTACATTTTTAACGGATTTTAAAACAGGATAAATCAATGTCTCTATCTAATTTCTCACGTGCGACACCGTGTAAGATAAGTTAATGGTATAGGTCAGCGGTTCTTAACATGTGGTCCGCGATACTCATATTGGGGGTCCACGGCAGCTTTAAGAATATTAAAAATAAAATAATTTATATTACAGTTTTATGAAAAATTAAGTTTAATAAAAATAATTATAATTGTGTATGTTTTGGTATGTCTACTTCTATAATTTGTAATATAAAATAATTATTATAATTTTGGTTATGATAACATCAGATGTTTCGTATAAAAAAGGTATTCGACAAAAAATTGGTAGGGGGTCCTTGTTCTACAATAGGTTAAGAACCGCTGGTGTAGGTACTTCATAATTATCATGGTAATATAATTTTGAATTCACTTACAAAAGGTATTTTACCTAGATAGTTATATTACACATATATGATTTATTTTTGGTACCTTTATACATGTATTATATTATAATACTGTTGTTTGTTACCTATCATACACAATTATTTAAATGACGGAAGAAAACGTCGCGTATTGCGCCAGAAACGAACCGCAGGAACGCTCGCGTACTTGCAGCTCGAGCTCGAGGCCCCGAAAACTTCTTCGGGGCGAATATACATGTCACCCCCACCCACGTACTGACGTATTTTCCTTTACCACACGCCCGCGCGAAACCCACGTCACAACTGCCACCGCCACCTCCTGCAACACTACCTCCACCACCACCGCCGCCGATGAACCGCGTTCCCGTTGCCGACGCTCGGCGGCAGCTAGCGGCACATCAACCGCAGGAGTTGCAGCCAAAACTAATAACTCGCAGAAACGATGGCGACGGCGGTGTGGCGGTGTGTTTATGTGTATGACACAACAGAATTTCGCTAATGGACGTGTCACGAACACTCGGACACGTACTGGGCGGGCAAAGCCGGCGTGGCTTTTGGTAGATGTACATATATATAATATATTATACACACACACACACATATATATATATATATATTTATATATATGATATATATAACCGATGACGAGCGGCGGCTTTTGTGCTTTTTAAAAAAAAACGGTTATATGTACCTACGAATAATACGTATATAATGGTATATACATCTGTATTTTATATACTATTATAATACTACGCTTATAAATTTATATTTATATAATACATATTATGCTTAAATTTATACAATAGTTAGTGCGTGTACACGAGTTTGGAAAGTTTTAAATATTAATATTATAACGCATAAATATACCTATTATGTATATTAGTGATCAGACTCAAAGATTTTATTTTTTATCAATTCCTTTTCATATTTAGGTAAATCAAAAATCAAATCCAAAGATGCGGGCTTCTCGTCGACGTCCACTAGCGATTCATCGGGCGAACACTTGCTGAGCCCCACGCACCCGTTACCAACGCGAATCGACGTTGAATCTGAAAGTACGTATTGAATTTTATGCGATAATGATAAATTATTATTGTAATTTGCATCGCCGATCTAACCTAATAACAGTAATGGATATATTATATTTTGTATGCTAATATATTATTATACTCTGTGATACCAATAATTCAGTTATATCCATAGGCACACATTGCATTAATTTATTCAATTGATTTTTGTGTTTTTTGTTTTATAATTTTATTACTTAAAAGTAATTTGTTTTACAATTTTTAAACGTGTTTAAATGCCAACTATACTTTCAAAAATTATTTTTTGAAGCATTTTTTTCTTCTGGTAATCTTTGTATAAATATTAAACAAACAGGTTTTTTACATATAAATTATATAATAATATTTGAAGCAAGACTCGTGTACCAACTTTATTGGTTATTCTTTACCAGTTTACACCTCTTAGTTAAACCTAAAATGCATTTATTAAGGTGTATTATCTTTTTAGATACATTTAATTTAGATATTGGTTCTTTAATCATTTAAATAATGTATAATAAACAATATGTGTACAGCTATACAAGAAAAAAGTTAAAAATTAGAATTTTTTTTTAATATAAATGGAGTTATCTTTACACACACATCCGGTAAATTTATAACACTAACTCTAATACTCTATACTACACTATAATTTCATATTATAGCGTTATTGTATGTACCTTTTAATGGATGTTCTTAATTTATTATGTAAATACTATTAACCCTTATGACGTGACTTTTTGTACTATGACAAGTGTGGGCCGTCGGCCATGATGTAATTATTTATCTCAATCTATGTTTAATCTGCCATAAATTGTTTTTTGAGGTCCCCACAGTTCACATTAACGTAGGTTTCTCCTCATTACATGACTATCATATACTAATACAAAAATGAAACTAACGTGATCTAATAAATATTAGTATGTTAATTGAGATGTACACTAATCGGGTTGCTAATGTACAAATGCATAAGTGTAGTAGTCAAGAAAATATGTATTATATTATACTAAATTATGCTAGATATAATATATTTTTCTAATTGCCGAGTCTAACTTAGTAGGAATGAATTAAAAACCATAAACCATAAGGTCAATATATTATTTATTATAGTAAACGTTTACTTCTATTGTCGATATAGGTTCGAGTCCACCGTCTGATACGTTCAGGAATCACTCTAAACTCAAAAGGTTTCTTACTACACTGGTGCAATTCAGTGGACAGATATCGCCGCAGACTAGTGAGCGAGTTAAGGGTCAGATCTTTACCCTTGTGGTAAGTACTCAAACGATTTACATTTCCCGTTTTCTTATGAATTTAATTTAATTTATAAAATAATCCAAGAAGATTTAAAAAGTATTATACTCCGATATTTAATTACTATTATATTTAGACTTCTTAAGTTGCATAATCATAATTTATTATATTCTTAGAATGATTAGATATTTATATGTTGTTTTTAATTATTGATGTCTTATATTTTGCTGTATATAACTTTGATAAAATAAAAATATATTATATTTAAAAATTACACATCTATATGATATTAATGTTTTATTATAATAACTAAGTTATTCATATTATTAGTAAAAAATAATAACATAGAAATAGGGCAGAAAATTAATACAATTCATAACTTATTTGTATTTCTTAAAAATACGAAACTCAAAGCACTTAGATCTATAGATAAACCGGTATTCGCTTAATTATTTAATGTAATCAAAATATAATTTGTAATATATTTATTCTGTCGTTTATTTTTACAGAATAATTTGATAAGTGTTGAAGAATTTCATCATAATATACAAGAAATGACAAATTTCCCATTACGACCATTTGTACTGCCGTTTTTAAGGACTCACTTACCTTCACTACAACGTGATCTGTTGTTAATGGCTCGCAACAATAAACAGGTAAAGAACATTGTAATTATATTAAGTAAATATTAAAACCAAATAAATAGTAATAATTATAAATCAAAATAATTATAATAAGTCATATTTTTATAAATGGAAGAAATGAACAAAATAATACAAAAATAACAAAATATCTTTTTCTAGTGTTAATAAATTATTATATAATGTATACTTAAGGCTTTCTTTAAAAACGATTCAATGTTAAATAACTTAACATGATCAGAGCAGTTATTTTTATTTTTTAAATTTATTTAGGGATTATGTTTAATTATAGCGAATTTATTTGTCCAATGATAAACAACATTTGATGATATTTTATTTATCATTTTAATATTGATAGAAGAAATCGCAGTTTAAAGTAATACAAGTTTAAATGAATTGTCTGGAAACTTTTTTCTTATTTTAAAACTTTAACTGTTAGATTTTATTTTCACTAATAAGAAAAAACCAAATTGTGTTTCTCTGTTTTGTTCAAATTGTTTATCTATGTTTTCAAGTTCTGAGAATACTGCTAAATCATTTGGTAAATAACTTAAACATGCCGGGACGTTTAAGCAAAATTGCTAATCACGGTGACAAAGGTTTATGCTTTCATAATGTGTAAGCCGTCTGTCACAGTTTTTGAAAGTTGCCGGCGGCTGATAGTTACATATAGGTAAAACGAATATCGGAGTTGATAATTTAAAAAGGAATAATTGTTACTTTACTCGTATATATTATACTTTTCCATATGAACTTGTATGAGTATACCCGATGTATAATATATTTCCCGATGTGATATACCTCATACAGCTAAAGATATATTCCAAAATATTAATGAATGATAACTATATTGCATTATTATGCCTTTTAAAATATATCAACTTTTGATTTCAAAATCAAAATTGTTATAACAATATGAATAATTTTAAATATATTTCTTCACGTCGAGATAATTTATGTGATATATAATAATAATGTATAAAAAAGTATTGTATGAACTCGTTATATGAATAAAAAAATTTAAGTATAATATTATAGTCCAAACTAACAATATTTTGATAGTTCAATAATTGCACATTATTATTAACTATATATTTAAATATTCAACGTTTTGAGAAATAAATTGTAAACAACTTCTCTTAAACTTATTTCACTTTATTTAAAAAATTGGTTTAATTTTATACTTCATAATAATATAATATATTATCCGGGAAACATTAAATTATTTAATTAAGATATAGAGAGCAATATAGTAATCATCTAGTGGACTTCACGGAAGAGTCTCGTAAATGACATTTTCGATTTCGTGACGGTTTGAGCTGACGAAAATTGCTGTCGTTTTTATGGCGGTTTTATATTATTATTATTATTATTATAAAGACAAGCGATAGCCAAAACCGTGAGAGGGTACGAAAAAAAAGAAGAAATACCGTCAAAAATGAACCTCTAATGTGTAGTTGTGTCTCGTCCATTACCGACTTCGCATATGTTGCAGCAACAGCCGTTGTTCGAGCTACTTCTAATGAATTTCGTCCAAACGGTCAGTGACTTTGCAAGGGAAGTGGGTGCACATGTTCCACGTGCGTCGCTTAAATGACTCCGTAAGCGCAAGCGCAATCCTTGTCGTCGTCGTCGGTGCTTAAAACCGTATGCAATTTTCATGTTCGCGAGGGCGTAAACGAGGTCACTATTTGTAGTTATTTGTAGTTAGGGGGAAATTATTATAGTTTTTTTTTCGTCAACGCGAGGTCAACATTTTTTGTGTTTTCTTGTTCGATTTTTCATTGTATTCGTGCATGATTGTTATATACCTATCACGCGTATTATTGTATAGTAAACTAACGTAGAAATATTAATTTTTTCGAAACCCGGGTTTTGGTGGTTTTGTACATTTATAACGCCACCGTATAATATTGTATCACGCCAAAATACGTTAAATCATAAAAACGTCGAGTGCATTCAGGATATAATTTTGAAGTAACAACATAACCTAACCGCCTTAACATTATTTTTATTATAATTAACATTTTGAAACAGATCCCATTCGTTTTGTTTTCATTTGGCATGATATAAGCATAATAAAAGTGCGTTGATAAAGTAAATTAGGTTTCTTAACTTTAAGTAGGTTTTAGAAAATAACAAATGTTTAAATACTTAGATTATTTCTATCATTTAAGGAACGCCTTAAGTGTCAATTTCTTTTTTCTGTAATTGTTAAGCAGATTATTTTATTGAAAATGTTGATGTATCTAAAGTAAAACTTGAACGAGTGCATAGTTTCTAATTTATTAAAATCTATATTATACTAATGATAATAATCCTTAAGAAGTCCTTTACAAAATCGAAATTATATTATACAATTTTTATAAATTATTAGATGTTAATAGATTAATATTAATAAGTATTTATACTATAATTTTCAATGCCTATAACTAAACTTATCAGTAACATCTTACAAATATAATAAATTCATTTTCACGAAATTCGTGAAAACGTAATAACTTGTAGACATGAAGCGAAAACAAAATTTTCTAATTAATTGTTGCAGACATTAAGCCAGTACCTGAAACAGCACGAGAACGCGTATTTAGACCGAGATTCGCAGGCTACCGAACCGTCAGAGATCTTTCACCAAGTGGAGCGAGTCCCTCCGCCGTCTCCAATGCCACGCGAGAACAACAACACCAATGGAAACAACAACAACAGCAACAGCAGCAGCAACAACAACGGCATTATCGGAAACGGCCATAAGCGACCGTACCCGTTGGCCGACAGCTACTACGAGACCGGTGGTTACGCGGCCGACCTGGAGTACCAGCAGCCGTGCGTTAAGCGGCCGAACCTCGGCTATGCCATACCGTTCATGTACCATCATCCGCACCTTCATCCGCAGGAACCACCACCGCCGCCACCATTGCCACCACCTCCATCGCATCCGTATAACATACTACCATTACTGCACATACGCGAAGCGGAAGACCATAAAGGTCACGTGGAGGATGAATGGAAGAACATACATGTGGTAAGTACATTCGGTGTAAGTTCCATTACATCTTAGTATATGCTTACCAACAGAGTTCTCGCCTTTCTTCCACGAAGATATCTCAGTTTAAATCCAAATAAAATATGGTTACACACTAATTATCAATTAATTAAATACATTTTGTTCATCACAAAAAAATACTATTATATATAAGTTACTACCTTAAAACCATTAAAATCATTATTGTAATATATAAAATTCTAAAAAATAAAAAATAAAAACAAAATTATTTATAAGTATCAAGAAAAAATAATGTAAACACTGAGGATTTGTAGTTTGGAGTTGAAATCAACTTGCATCCACGCTAAAATTTAGCAATAAAATAAAAACACAAAATATTAAAAGAGTATTTAGAAAAATATAAACTAAGCAGAGTTACGAATAAATTATTTTTACAAATTTGGTTATTAGTATTTTACTTAGATATACTTTAGATATTTCTGTTTAGTGTCAGTCCAAAACAATAATATTTAAACACTTCTTCAATATTATGTTAGCACTTGTGGACTGTGGTTATTTCAAAATAAGAACTAAAGAGTTTCAATGTAGTTATATAAAGTTACTGTGAAAACCTATAGTTTCAAACTTTATTGAACAATATATCGTGTAAACGAGTTTCGATAATATACAAACGCAATAGCAAATTCACATCTACGAGCATTGTCGTATCGGCTGTAGAGTATATATACATATCATACTGAATGATTCACCAAGTATACTCGCCCCCATTTTTAAAGACCTTATTGTAAAATTCTTGAAATTTTTCCGTACTTATTAAGTATTAATAAAAAAAATACATTCCTGCAAATTATAGAACTTCAGAATGCGTTTTGTTTCATATCAATTGACTTTGCAATCTTTTTAATGTCATATATATTATTATAAATTTTATTTAATACAATAACGTATGCCGAATTATGTAGATGTTGAACTGTATACTAAGTATGGTGGAAAAGACAAAAAAAGCGTTGGGCATACTCCAGGAGCGGGGCATGACTGAGACGAGTTTTCCGGACTGGAACAGAAAGAAGTCGACGGAAGAAATTTTAGCGCAGACAGTACGACATACGGAAGAAAGGATCGAAATCATCAAAAAGAAAGCTGGTAAGAATTATTTTTAAACTCACGAAAAGAGAATTTTCGTTTTCATTCCGTGACGATGGTGTTTGCTTTACGTTCATTTAATAATAAGTATTATTATTTAAGAAATATTGTATTATAGTGTCGTTTATTAATTGTCACGTTTTCATTTTCTGTTATTTATTGATTTATGTACTATATTAAATAAATAAGAACCCAGTCAAATCACACTTGTAAATAATTGGATCTTAAATATTCGTTTTCTCGAGAACACGAAATGAGTTATAGAATGTATTGAAAAATAATAAATATGTTATTTATATTTTTGTAGATGCCTACTTTTACTACCTATACTTGATGTTTCACTATTTTTAATTAAAGTTGCATTTTGAAACATTTTTTTAAACGACGAATTTTCTTCTATTATATGCGATGTTACATAATACTATTAAAATGATAATATAAACACATCAAATCGGTAGTTTAAAATTTAAAATAAATATAATTAACTAACATAAAATTCATGTAAATATAATCAACGTTTAAAAATAATTTTAATATTTTATTACATAATATAAATTTCGAAAATGGTAATTCAATGTTGTTCTCTATACTCGGTTACTTGTATTCCAAATTTATTTATTGATGATAAATGATAATTATAGACATAAAGAGTGAAAGAAAAATAAAACGGAGAGAGGTTAGAGAGCTGAGAGTTTTGCCGAGTTAATCGAGTATTTGATTTTATTGTCTATATAGGACATAGGTGTTGTATTGTGTAAGCAATATGGGTTTGATGGTGAGTGCTGTTCCACAACTGGTGCACGGTAGACGTTAGCTTCTCTTTTACCATTAGGTATCGAAGCATTGGCCAAACGATAGCTTACGTTGCGTATATCGATTTGTTATTTGTTACTTTGTTGTAAAACATTATTATTAACATAATATTTTGAATATAACCCGACACGCGTTTTATACATAAATAATTTTAAAAAAATGTATTATCTTATAAATTAAATATTATAAATTACTAAAGAAAATAATTTTATATCGATTATTATAATAGATCCATAAATAAATCAATGTTCTTTGAATAATTATTTTATATATTATAACTATTTTTATTATTTATAACAACCGATAATATTTCATAATGATAAATACGTGTTAAACTCATCATACCTTATAAGTTTATTATGTAAATATAAAATAAATATATATATTTCGTTTTTTTTGTCAAATAAAATAAAAAATAACTACCAAGTTAATGTTTATTATATAAATTATAAATTTTGTAAATATAAAAACTATTGGTACGTAGAATAATTTATATAATAATATAATTGTACCTAAATAATAATATAGTGTTAAAATAAAGTTGACATACAGTTAATATAGTAAAATGTTTATGTCAATTTGTGTATAAATTATTCATTTATTTTATTTTATTATAGTTGTTTTAATATGAAAAACAGCTTAATATGTTATTATGGTTAATAATATTAAAACATATACACTCATCAAGCACAGTATAAAAACGATATTGATACGTGTAAAACAAACAACAATTTAACCTACATAGAATTATATTTATAGGTTTAAATTCGAATACACATAATAGAATTTACAAATAAATCAATAAAAAAAATTGTTGTAATTCATTTGGTTAAATGCATATAACACGTATGCACAATTGCTAGTTTTTGGTGTTGTTATAAGAAAAACATAATAAGTTCGAATTGCCATCAATCGAATGTTGTTGTTCACCTTAGAACTTTTATTCGTTGACACGTTTTGCTTAATTTTACTTATCCCGTATCCGATATAATATTTTGTTATTTATTATTTGCTAGGCTCAAAGCCATCAATTATGTAGTGTTGATTATAAAATGAATACTTCATTTATTATTAAAATACTATTTTGACTTTCGATACAATAATTTAGTTAAACTAGTTTAGTAAAACTTCAAAATTATTTAAATATTTTTGTGAGACTTCTTTATATAAATTTTAATTTTATACATATAACATGTACTTATTCTTTATTATGATTTAAAAAATGTAACTATGCATTTTCGATATTTATAATTACTTTACAAGCAATTAATTAGGAATTATATTATATATAATATATATATATATATATATATATATATAAATTTCAAGCTTTTTATTATTTTCAGACAAAAATTGAATAGTATATAAATAAAAAAAATAACCAAAAATAGAAAAGATATTTTAAAATATCTATAATTAGAACAAAAAGAGTCTTTAAGAGTACCTTAAGTATTAAATTCGATTTTTTACTAGAGATTATACCCTCAAAATGGAAAATTCAAGCATTTTTACTAATCCATAAGATGACGAATAACACAAAATAAAATATATAAATAAAAAAACACACATATTTGTAAGACCAACTGTATTGGACCAATACATTTATCGCTCAACTCAGAATCTGAGATACAGTTTTGACATGAAACAATATAATTTGGAGGTATAATACGTATTAATTCTTACGTAAAATGTTATGATTAAAAACTTAATTATTCACATATTATTATAGAAATATTGTAAGAACATCATTCGTTTTCTATATTGCTTAACAAACGTACAAATTATTCATTAAATTACATTTTATATTCTACTATATAACCAATATTGATTCCATTTATACAAAGATTTGAAGAATATTAAAAACATCATTACTCAAGGTAAACGTTTATTTGTACTTTGTACCGCATGGAATTCAGAAAAATATTTGTATGCCTACATTATTAATTATTATTATTCACGTGTATGTGTTTATAAGTTTCACAATAATAATTATCAATTTTATCAATATTTTTTTTAATTGATTGTTTTACTAACATTTTTCATATTATTTTTATGAGCGAAATTATTGTTATTTATTCAAGTAGCCTACATTTACATTATATACATATTATATACGTGTAATGAATCCACGTAAAAACGCTACAAGTTTATCGGTCAAAACTACAAATAATTGACATCCACCAACCGCCATTGACTTTACTAAAAATGACTCATTAACTTTATGAAATGGATAAAAAAAAATACCAACATTTGCATTTTATAAGTCATTAAGAAAAAAATCAATATTCATTTGAATTACAGTATGCGTACGCGTCGTCGTAGAAATTACCTTTGTGTTGGATAAATGAAATTCACATATTTTAATATCTACTTAATTTAACAATTTATGTGACGTTATGGTTATTTTTTTTTTCGTTTTATTTTTCAGAGGATTCGATGAATGAGATACGACATCAGGCTATGATAGAGTTGCAAAAGCTCGTGTTGGCCGCCGAAAACAAAATGATCGAATTGGTGGCTACGGAGAGAACGAAAATGAGCAATAACTGCCGGAATTCAAGCACAGCCAGTCTACAGATATCGCCATCGCTGATTTCGCAATATAACGTAAGTCAAATGATGGTCACGTGAGATTTTTCAAAATTCAGTGAAACCATGTGGAAGTATGAGTTTAGACTTCAGATGGCATACGATAATGCACTTAAAATAATATTGTTTATCGCCTGAATGACGTACACCCCATTTTTGTTTCTGTAAGACTAAAATGTATGAATTATATTACTATTTCACGAAAAGCATAATGATACACTCATAATAGTCTTCACATAAAACATTTTTCGAAGAAAATATTTATCCATGGTGATTGTTGAAGACAAGTAAATCAAAATTTATTGGTAATATCTCACCACCAGAAACCACTCATGTATCACTATTCACTATCATTTTGATAATATTTCATTCATCTTATTCCAAAGATATCTATATATATTAGCTGATTATAAAGTCAGATAATATGTCATATACGTATGCACAACACTTTATACTATTACTATGCTAACCTTACCAAATTATTAGGATTGAAATTTTTCGTCAATCGTCACTCATAAGTCATAACATTTAGACTTTCGATATTGTGTCTTATCGGGTTTATTAAGCGTATCAAACTTTTATCGCGGACAATAAACCTACATATTATACTCACTGCGGTCTATATATAGATATTTATTTTAATTGATGTGCTCGAAAAGTGTGATTATAAAACGAAAACTGTCTTAAAAAACGAATCTTTTTACCTTACCAACACCAACTGTGTACACTGTGTATATAACAATAATAATAATAAATAGTGTTCGCTACCTACTTGGGTATATAAAGGTACGTGTTTGGTACACATAAATGTTACGCTGCAGCTGTGTACTATGCGGCGTGCGTATTTGACAAACGTTTGAACAAATAAACAATCAACAACGAAACTTACGAAACTCGTGGTGTATAACATACATTAGGTTAGGTTATACAAAAAAATATGATTGCAAGTTTTCTTCGAATTTTAATTTGTTTTTGAAATCATTTTAACCGTGATTCTAAAATTTTTAAATATACTTGAAAAATATAGTATTTTAATTTTTTTAATACTTTTTATGTTACTTACATTGTGTTTCGTGACGATACATACTTCTGTTTTTAAAATGATACCCCTCCCCCGCTTTTTATGTAAATTAGTTAGTGGATCATTTATTTAATGATTATTGTATTTAATTCGAAAAACGAACAAATAGTTTTTTAGCTAGGTTTTGTAATATGTATAATGTATATGTTATTACTAAAATTTATATATTAAAGATAATAATTCTTAACAATTTTAAGTAAATGTAATATCGAATCTAGTATTTATTATATCTATATAATGTATAATTTAATAAATTATAAATATTAATAAATTAGTATAAAATATGAATCACTAAAATTTTCAAATCACCTTTGCCCCATATAGATCTTTCAAACTCTTTATCGTGGTCGTGGACCTATTTTCCTTAAAAAATTAAATCGTTAAAAAACTTCTCGTTCAAACGTTTTAAAAAAAACATTCATTAAAATATTTACAGTTAAAAATTATTTACACTAACCTAACCTAAAGAAGGTTCTCATTTAAAAACAGAAGTTTATATCTTTCAAAAATACTCACAACGAATCTCAAGAATTTGAAATAATGATCTTGAGTATATTTAAAAATTCCAAAAATTATATTTTGAATGACTGCACTATTGAAGAATAAAAAGGGGATAAGCATACTTGAAATACCGTGAGATGCCATGAATCACTCTGTATAATATACCAGACAAGACTTCAACCCTCTAATAAATTTCTATTGCATATACCGTTTCAAAATATTATTGTAATACTGTGCAGATCTCCGTTACACATGCCGTGCACCATATATGTATATATTTGTTTATGTGTGTGTGTGTGTGTGTGTGTGTATGTGTGTAAGTATTTATCCTACCGCATTGTTACCATCTGGTCCGCAGTCGCACGCGCAGACTCCTCTCAATCTTTCAATATACAGGGCGTGTTGCTGCGTGTTTCTAGTTTTATCGCAACATAAACTATATAGCTTAACACATGGGAAAACGGAATAGCTCATTGCATCATTCTGTACATATCTACACATACACATACACACACACGTATATCATACGTACACTCGTAATATTATAATGTAATGTATGTGACGGATGACGGTGCGAGTAAACGCAAACCGCTGGCTGCTACGCTGGCCGACACACTGCATATGGAACCCTAAAATAAACTTTTTATCATTATTATTATTTCTTTTTATTTCTGTTTGTTGTAATATGCAATAAAATCGGTGATATCAGTTACGATGTATTATAGGTGTACACCAAATGAGTTTTATTAAAACGATTCATAACAGCAGATTGTATCATACGTATACTATCTTATATTTTGTTACATTACTTGCGTAGTTGCGTGTGTGTAATACTACGCATCGTACTAGTAAGTTACATGATTTATTGCAAGACGTAATAATATATTACAATTGATATGTATAGTTACTTCAGTTATGTAGGATTGGAGTGTATACACTTAGAACGGAAAGAAAGATATCAATGAATTTCACGATTAGCTGATTCGCCGGTCAGTTCTGATTTGATTAAAACACGTTTTGAATGATTCAGATTAGCTTATTGAGCAAATGCAGTAAAAACTAATGTCAACAATCAATTTAAGCAGATCTCCAAATATATAACCGATACAACTGATTTAACAAAAAAACCAAGTTATATACTTTGATCAATTTAATTATTACGGGCTCAAATACAATAAATACGAAAATACTAAATATGCATAAAGCTCAATATGTTCAAAAACATGCAAAATAAAAATAGTACCATTTTCATTCAGAATAATATAAATTGTGGACATTACTCACTAAAACTCCATTTGGACAAATCAAAAAAAACATGCTGTGCAATGTGCATACATATATATCTTAACTCTGAATATAATGTTTCATCAAAACCTTTCAAGCAATATAGACGTGAGTTTTCCCATTATTACGCAAAATAATGATGATTATAAAATCATTACCAAAGCTAATTTGTATAGGTTTTTAGCTAGTTATAATAGTAATATTTTTGAACAACCATAACAACCTAACTTTTTTTGTGAATAATATATTATGTGCAACGTTATCTCTTACGAAGACACAACATATATTTATTGCATTTCGACTGTGTGAATCGTGTGACCTACGTTAGTGCTGCAGCGATTGACCGTATATAAATCTCTCAATAAAAAAACGTACACTATAATACTGTTATAAAATAATATACCAGACGATTTTTTTTATCAATTTATCAATTAATAATAAAAAACTATTAACGCTTTTAAGAATATTTCTTTTGAATAGTTTTAAATAATAAAAACATTTTTTTTTTAATTTTATATTTTATATCTATAATATTTTTTAATTTTTGTACTTTTTGTGCAATAATTTAAAAATGCATACATTTAAAAGTAAATATCCTTAAAAAGTGTATAACAATAAAAATATATTATTTTTTTATTACTTTAATAATGTATTGTCTCATTATTAACGAAGTATGTTAGTTTTTATAATATATATTTTCAATAATATTTTGATCACGCGGCGTTATAGATAGGCAAATCAGATACATTATTGCTTTGAATACTCATAACTACTCATAAGTACTTATATAGTTATATGGGGCTTGACCGCTCATGGATTATGATTATGGTATTATTTATAAAAAATATTTATTACGTTATTATAAAAATATAAAAAGTAATACTGCTTTGGGATCGTTTGAATTCATAAAATATATATAAATATTAAAATGTACAATGTAATAATATTTTGTCATGGATTATAGTTTTGTAGTCTCCTTGGGGAGGATTTAGGTAAGTGGTGGGCCCTTGACTGGATTATAATATAGGGGTCCCAAATAAATAAATAGAACAAAACATTTTTTGAATATTAAATAACATAAAATATTTTCAACTTGTCACTAACTTAATTTATTTAATAATTAATTATACGAATAATCGAATCGGGTAAGTAGTATCATATTAAGTTGTTTTATAAAAAAGGATTTCCTAAACATTGTTGTGACTGAAATTAATGATAAAAATAATTATGTTTAGTAATGATTAAATTCAAATGCCTGACATTTTACTTGATTTATAATCACAAATGATGGTTCAAAACCTTATTTTTTATCCAAATTCTAGAACACCGCTCATTTATTCGAATACATATACATTATTTTCAAAATTATTATCAAAATAAAATTCAAGTTTATACATTGGAAATTTAGAACGCGTATATATAAATTTTTGTTCCATAGAATAGTATAGTATCTCTTTAAGTCTTAGGTTGTCTATATACTATTATATTATAATACATGTGTAATAACGAAGAGTGTGTGTATTATGTGCAGAGCTGTTGGAATTGCGGCCGAAAGGCGAACGAGACGTGCAGCGGGTGCAACACGGCGCAGTATTGTAGTTCGTTCTGTCAGCATAAAGACTGGGAGACACACCACCAGACATGCTGTGTGCATTCGGCCGCTGCGGCCACCGCCACTACCACAGTCGATGCGGCCTCTTCACCGGGTAAGAAACAACAACAACCGCCGCCGCCACCGTCATCATCCACAACCACAGCTTCGTCATCGTCGACTGCAGACGATCTATCCACAAATCGAGCGCAATCGACGGCAGCGGCCACGCCGTCATTGTCGTCGTCGTCGTTACTTAAGACAGACGAATATGCGTCACAGCAGTCATCGGTTGCCACTGTCACTGCCACTGCGACGACGACCACCGTCACGACGACTACGACCACGTCGACTGCCACGACAACGACGGCCGTCAGCTCGAAACAACAACAGCAACAATAGCAACTCGGCGGCGGTGACGTAGACGACGACGCCGACGATGACTGTGACCCAGCCGCCGGACCCGCCGCCTCCCGCCGCCGTCACCGTCGCCGCCACCATCACCGCCAAAACATGCACCGCAGACGAGTCGAAGCAGGTCTTCTGGCCTGCAGCACCACTAGCCTCGTACCGCGGGAATACTATCAATAGGGAATTTGGAAACGATGATCGGAGTTTAGACACCAAACTATGTATAGGGGGTGCCATAAAAAACAGATAGATTTTGAAAATCAAAAAAACCTCAAAATATTGATATTGTATTTATAAGATGCTTTAACATCGAAATGAATGCAGTATCGTGAACACAATATCGTCCATATGCTAGCCATTTTCACGCAGCTACACTTGGTTAGGCATTTTGTGAAGTTTAAGAACACTCGTGCAGGAATCATCTCCCATGTGGAATGTCACAATGACTGGTTGCTATAGTTCGACAAAAATATCTCTACTACGAACACGCGGTGTTCCTTGGATAAAGGCGTGATGATAACGGAAACTGTGTGGGTCTACCGACAAAATAGTCACAGTTCCGTCCCTCTACCCACTATACCCATGAACGAGTAACACCTGGTTTTCATCCGTTTATTATATGGCGCACTCTGTATATGTTGTTATGCACGTAATACGCTCATCAAACCCATATACCTTTCGTGTACTTTGCTTTCTTGCACATTTACTAATATATATCGTTTAAACGGTTCGAAGGTACATAGTTATATTGAAAAAAATTTTTCGAATGAAAAAAAATTAAATCTTTTTCGATTTTAACTGTGATGTATTTTCCAAGTTTTATCCTTGAAATAGTTTATTATAGACCTTTCATCTAGATATGTCGAATTCCACTTGAAACTTTTAATGAATACAATATTAACGATCAATTATATATTCGATTTTTACTTTATCTCACCCTGATTTGCCAAATTCTTCAGAATAAAATTTTAAAATATAAGATTTGCGATTTTATTTCTAAAAATTGTATTGAATTTAAAAAAAACACTATACTAGATAAATATAGTCTTATTAGTTATTATCTTTTAAATAATATAGTATAGACACATTAGACACACTATAAGTATAGAATAGATAGATGTTATAAATTATAATATTGTATAAAACTGTATAAGTTCAATAAGTGCTCTACACAATTTTTTTTTAAATTTAACAACAATATTTTGTTTTACACAACCATTTTTAAGCTTAATTTTATCTATTTTAAATGTTCAAGCCATGCGTGTCCGCGGTATCGCCGCATTTTATCTATACGACGATTTCTTTGTAACGTCATAATATGCTATACATATACGGGATGAACTATTTAATATAATACTATTATTATTTTAGAAACATTAAAAAAAATACTTATGTTACATGATTTCAAGTCAGCTTTCCAGTCCCACCTCACGTACATTGCTCAACTATATCCTTCTGCTTTAATTGTTGCCACTATGTTTGAATTATTTATTCTTATTATTTCTTCGTTCTATTCTCATGTGTTTTGGTTTCTTTTGGGGCCTAAATCTTGCAACACCTTCCTTTCAAATTTTGCTAAGCTCTGTTTATCGGTTTTTGTAGCCCATGTTTTACGTGAATACAGCGCTATTAGTATGTAATAGCACTCAGTTATTTGCGTTTCTAAAAATTTGAAGTACTAGATATATATTATTATTTATATCATTATATGCACATTGTACACCATTTTAAGGCTGATTACGGCCAATTTTGTAATGTTTCAAAGGATTTTGCAATCGGCCGTATATTTTGCGTAGTTTATTAGGACTAAAGATGTATTATAAACGTAATCAGTTGTAGGCGGCAACGGCACTGTGAAGTGTTTTAATAGTGATGTCAATATGACAATATGTCATAATCATAAATGCTATTGTTTTAACCAGGGGTGCCCGTACTACCTGTATTTAATTAAATAACGTTATATTAGGATTATAGCTCATTTATTTAAATACTTTTTTTACTTTTATCGATATTGTTGACATTTTTGTAAAACTTGGTTGTATCTTGTATGTACATGTACACAAATACATTATTAGGTACCTATTAAGTATGTATCATAGACCATAGTATTATACTAATATTAGGAAAAAAATGTTATTTATTTTCTTAGTCGATCTAAAATCGAGGATATAACATCACCGTACTTATAAACTCTCAACGTAACAGAAAAAAATGGTGTAGTTCTTATCTTAGTTTAATTATATTATAATACAATTAATAATTCTACGCTCTACGCACACACTGTAAATGAGAATATTTAAATAATTATTTAGGTAGGTAAATTTGTGTATTAGGACTATATGAGGTCGCATATAATAATATATCATTAGCATTTTTTAATCGTATACGCGTATACTTGATAATAATTGTTATGAATGTTATGAATGTTATGATCATTATTATTGTTGTTAAAATTCTTCAACCGTTTGGACTTAAAACATCACTAGCCACTATACTGCCGATTGATGGGCATATTGTATAAAACATAATATATTATACTCGACGCGTCATATCATAAACAATACAAATCTCACTCATGCTCATTTAAATCTACTATAATTATTATAGTATATTGTATGTATAATGTACAGTATCTAGTACCTTATATAAATTTAAAAAAAATTGAAACTACTTATTACCTACTTGTTGAATAATAATATTTGTACAATTGTACCAACATTGTGATCTCAGTTACAGTCTCATTTTAAATACCTAAATAGTAAAATATACTCTAAAACTTTTACAAAGCTATTTTCTTGACGATAATAAATCATTTAAAACTAATTTGACAATTTCTGCATAATATATCAGATTCAGATGCATATACCGTATACGTAAATGGAAACTGGGTTTAGTGCATAAAATATATAATTATATTATAATTTAGTATAGGTAGTTGCTTTCGAGAGCTACATTTTGACCACCAAAAGTTGTTTGCATGCACGGCCTGACTTGGTCCATAACATTTTAAAACTTCATCCGACCAGGCCAAAATTATAACTAATACCTTTATTACCCTAATATGCCTAAATAAAATGTAATCCCTAATAACCCAGTTTTAAAATATGTTTGTGGTAATATAACGATATCAGTCTATAATGCATGTTTATATACAAAAATAATGTTAACTTAAATTCACGAGAGCGTGTATAATACGCTATACTAAATGTCTAAATAGGTATGTTATTTTCTAATTGCATACAATGAACTTCGTAAGTATTTAATACATATCCGAACCAATAAAGAACTTACAATATTATCAGAATATAAAAGTATAATAAATATAAGTATGATAATACTTATATTCTATACTTCTATATACGTATAAAAATGTAGACTACAACCTTTTTTATGATCATTTGTTGGTTTTTTAACGTTGTATCTAATATTTTAACAAAGAACAAACCGTTATGAGCATAATATTATGTCTATTGAATTTCTAAGCGTATAATATACGAATTAGATAATTATTTAAAAAAACTTTAAAAAAAAACAATATCTTTAATACCTATTACCTTATTTTGTAAACTCTAATAATTAATTGTATTATTTTGTTGACTAAAATCGTGTACAGTGCGCACAGATAAGATATAACATAAGTACTTTCAACTTTATATAATTTATACTTTTGGCGTAAGGCATACGCATAACAGTATATTATCTAGCATTCTAGCACACAACTATTGTGTATTGTATATAGAAGATAATAATATTCGTTTCATAAATAATATGTCTGTACCTACCTATATTGTATATTTTCGGGGCTAGAGCCTAGAATTAAGTTTATTTCCACCTGGTAGGTGCAAAGAAAATCTATAAAATGTAATAATACTATGTTGCCACTTCTCAAAATTTGACACCCCTATAATATTTTGGTCTAAAAATTAAATTGTGCTTCCAAGTCACCGTTATAATAAATAGTTATAAAATAATCTATTTCTCTTGCAGTAACATACCTATGACACATAAACATATATAATATATATAGAACAGTTATCATAGTATTTACATATTTATATGGTATAAATGTATAATATAATATAAAGGTGTATAAAAAAGGTATATGCTCGTATAATAATTTGTACTTATTCACTCTTACTTAATATTATGTATAATCTTTCCATTTTATGTTTCGCAGCTAATAGATTTAGAAATTTGTGTTATTTTTAATATTAGGTACCTATTATTATGTACTATTACTTATTTTTATAAATTACCTAGTCGTTGATCTCGTTTTTGAGCTTTTTTCTCGCATTTATTGTAATCTCTATAGAACAATACATAACAACGGCACTATTATTTCATAGTCTAGTCAATTTTGTTGTCGACCCGTACGGACTACGGGAAATTATCAAAACAGCAAAATACACACACCACATTTTTTTTTTTGTTTTTTTTTTTCAATACTGTAAATATAAAATATTACTTTAGTTGTAACAATGTAACATAACAATATTATGCAATTATTATTAGTGTTTATTGCTAATAAACGATATTCATCAATATTATATAATATGTGTATAATGAATTTGTACACATAGGTTCATTGCTGTGTATCACGGTAACACCTGCACTGTTCATCGCTGTATTGTTAATACTCGCTTGCCTATACAAGTGCCCTGTCGATTATTTTCCATCTGGCATTGGCAGTTCTTGATGACATTATAAGGGCCACGAGGACACAGAGTTTCAGGTGCTGTTTCCGTGTCGTGCAATAATTGTTTACACTAGTGTTTTTTTTTTTAATTCGACTTTACAATAGCCTTGAAATAAGACCAATATATTATCCAAATTATTTTTAAAAAACTAAAATTCGATAAATTTAAGTAGACGTTATTCGGATAGGCTTTAAAGTAATTTGATTTAAAATTTAAATTAGCTCTTCATTTGAACAAACATTTTTATTTTATCAAATACCTAGTTACATAATAATGTGCGTATCGTATCATAACATATACGTGTGGTGTTGGAGACTTCACTAATTATTTATTTTAGACCTATCTCGTTCGAATAATACTAGGTAAAAAACTTTGAGAAATAGTAAAAACCAACCACTAGATTAGGTTCTGGAACGGTATACAAATATACAATTATAATAACGGACAATATTGTCGCAGAAGGAGTTCACTTCTTTTAAAACATGTTGATAGATCTAACTAATTTTTTGCATGTCAAAAGGGATAATAAATAACAATTTTTGATTTTTTTTTCTAGACTTTGAAAAGACTTTTTTGATTAGATCAATAAACAAACGTTAAAGTTATTAGAATATATATATTTTTATTATATACAGTCTCTACTTTGCTCACAGCTTTCTATTGAATATAACTTTATAATACACAAATATATTGCTTATATTATGACCGTTTGGTGTTTATAAATCGATTAAAATGGTATTTTCATTCAAATATTTAAGAGTGATAATAGATTTTAATCTAAAATGGTCTAGACTCTAATGTGTAATTAATATTAAAAATAAAATTCGGAGATTAGCTATTTTATTTTGCAAAATATATTTTAAGTCAATATTTTAAGACAAGTATACATTAAGGATTCAATAGCAATGATTATTATAATATTATTGGCTTATAGGATAACATTTACATACTATTATATAAATTACAATACTAGAAAAAACATTCGACACTATTATATAGTATGTACACTAAATATAATGTTCTGAAGAGGTACTAATAGAACAGACATTTCTAAAGTTACCTATATAATGCCTATAATTAAATTATAATATATAATATAATAAAATTATTATTATTTTTTATAAGTTTTTTTAATATTTTTAATTTTTTAATTATTTAAATTTTAGTTAACATACCTACTTATCAGAAGAATTATTTAATAGTCAAAAAATGTATTCCAGTTGGAGTAAATTTTTTTCTATCAGATGATGATTCAAGATTAAGAGCCAAGTAGGCTAATAAATAATTGTCAATAGCTTATAGTTTAACAAATTTAAACTACCTATCTAAGAAACTATTTAAAATTTATAAAAATATGTTACCACTATCTTCAGCGTTTTTACAATATTGTCCACGTATAATATATATAATTGCAAAATTTTCTTTTTTATTAATTCTCTATAAAAAAATCTAATTTTTAATATTGTCAAAAACAAATATAACATAAAAAGTACTATCTAGTGGTTATTTCAACATAATGTTTTTACATAAGACATAGTCACATAACAAGGTAAGTATCCAAGATTGATTTAATTCACTTTAAGTACAATAATTATACTTGGACATTGGCTACAGAATTTATGAAAAAAATATTGGTAAAATATTTTTAAAAAAAAATGAACAAAATAATATTATTATGTTAAAGATACATTATGATCTTTTGTTTGCATATTATAGCTATACTGTACCAGTGATTTATAGATAATTAATTATTGACATTTTATACTAATTGTATACAAGGTGATTTACCAACAATTCCCACTCCCCCTTTTTTTTTATAATAAAGTTATTTAAAATCTGGTATTTGGGATTTTAAAATACATTTGAAGATCATATTTTTGAATACTTGAAATTAATGTACCACTTAAGAAAAGTCATGTGGTGATACAAAAAAAGTTTAGTATTTGAAAACGTCTTTGAGAGTATTTAAAGTTCAGATTCTGATCAACTCTATTACTCAAGAAAAAGAAGGCGGGCATCCTTGTTAAATCACCCTGTATAGCTGAGAATATACTATTTTGTTATTTAGGAATATGGACATGTTTTAAAAAATAAATTAAATATTGATAAAATAATAATAAATCAATTTGTTTCAATTGTTCTTCAAATATAATACTTGCTTATTATAAGCATTAATATTTTTAATGAATTCTCAACTAAGTTCTTAACATTTGAATCATTAAATGAATGCTCAAATATAATATTTCTATATTATTTCTTATATTTATGACTTTTAATATTATTTTTTAAATTAGAAAATTAATCAAAAAATTTACCTAATATTGTAATATTTACATTTATTAATAATGTTTAATGACTTTAAGTGTTATGTTTATATAGTATTTTAAAATGTATAGTTTTTTTTCTATTAATTTATTTAAACATCAATAACCTGACATACTATGAATACTATTTAATTTATTTTATAAAAGAATTTTTCCAAAATTTGTTCCAAATGTAATATTTAATATAAGTTTTATTTTATAATATAACAAAATATAATAAATGTTGTTAAAAACGTGATTTTATTGAACATTGTAAATTTATACAATGAAAAAAGAAAAATTTTTACTCATATACTTCCATCACGTCATCTTCATAAATAATTAAATCTTCCATCATTTCTTCAAGACTAATACGTGGTGCACCATCATCATCATCATCATCTTCCACAGCAGATTCAACACCGATATCTGGATTTTTGTAAATATTAATATTTTGCCTTAAATCTTTGTCCTCTTCCAAATCATCCATAAATTCGTCCATGTCACTAAATATTTATTATTAGTATTATTCATTCAATTTCTAAATTTTAATTATTAAAATAAGATACTAACTTGTCATCACTTTCAAAATTAATTTCTGTATCTGTGGTCATTCGTTTCAATTTCCAGGTACGTTTGCGATGTCTTGCACGGTCAGGATAATTTTTCTTTATGAGTATTACATCTGGCAATGATGTTTTTGGCAATTTATCAAAATTGCTATCATTAACATTACTATCAGCAATAGCATAACCCAAAACTGTATCCATTGGTTTGAGTAAGTGTCCTAAATGTGACCGGCAATGTATAGTATCTGTGGTCAATCCCAAATCACAAGATCTAACCACCCATACATCAGCCAACATATGCTAAATTAAACATTTACATACTGTTTTAAAATCAAATATATTTAAATAATAAAAATTCTTGAAAAAATAATAATGAAAATAATTTGTAGTTTGGTAAGTGACAATTAAAAAAATCTACAATAGAGGATTTAAAAGTCCAAAGTTCAAACTAATAAAGTTTTTACTATTAAATATTGATTGTTATATAACTATAATAAGAACTAATCAATTTATTAGGAAATGTATTATACCAAAAAGTGTAATATTTACTTGTAATGAAGAAGAAATTTGCTATTTTTTTTACAAGACACAAAACATCGATAAAAGCATGTCTTATTATTTGAACTATTTAGAGTTATTAGACAACTAATAAATACAATCTCATAATTTGAAATTAAACAATTTTTAGGAAATTAAATTATTATTATTTATTAATAAACAAGTATAAAACTAATTGCAATTTACAAAATAGAACTTTAACTTTCCGCTTTTACTTCTTCATCTATAGTACTATTTAACTACTAATAAGCTTACTTTGTATGAAAGTTGACCTTGGCCTGGAAATTGTACTCTGTCTTTTTCCATAATTGGTTCAATATCCATTACAGTGTATTCTGTTAATTGTTTACTTTTGAATATACTTTGAAAACTATCCCTCCAATATGCAGAACTACTCACCTCAGCCACTAAAAATAATATAATTAACCATTATAGCATAGTAGTATATCTCCAGAGAATGGAAAAATATCAACATTTACATTGGGCAGTAGAAGGATCAATCAACTTAATAGAGTTAGTAACTCTATATACAATACAAAGTGGACTGATTCCTCCTAGTTGCTGACTAATTTTTTTAGACAAGCAAACAACACTATCCTTCATAACAGGAACAATTTCCATGCTAGAAAATAAAAACATATTTAATTTAAGTAACTCAAATTAGATTAGTGGTCGGCAACTAGTGGCTTGCTTTAAATTTAAGAACAAACAATTTTTTTTATACATTTCAATTAAATGATTTCATTATTTTAAAGTTTTAAACAGTATTTTTTTTCATAGTAAATAATTTAAAGATATTAAATTTTTATTTTTGTCCGGTTAAACTCTTTTAGATCTGTGAATTTGGCTCAAGAGTCCGAAAAGGTTGCTGACTACTGAACTAGATAATAATCAAAAAATTCAAATTACTAGTATATAGACTATTTATGTAGTAATTGAATGAAATATCTCTCTGTGATTTTTAACTATTAATGATAACTCTAATATGAAACCTTATTTTTTTTTTAATAGAAAATTGTTTTTTAGTACAGATTTAATTAAGGTAACAAAAGTCTTGTTCTTTATACATCTTATCTAATATTGATGTTATTACACCAAACACATTGCATAATATGTATTATATAGACATAAATTATACTGTTTATTATTGAATCGAAAAATATCTTAAAAAAATCTATTGAGCAACTAATACTTAATTTCGAATAATTTAGTTATTGATTATATATACAGTTTATTTGTAAATAAAAAATATACTTTATGTATTTATTATTTAAACAGTTTGGGATTTTTAACTTTTTTTTTCCTCTATGTGAATAATAGTTAATAAAATATCTTTTAGATTAGCTCTAGCTTTAGAAGATCTTTTAGATCTTCACCACTTTTTTTTTTATTATTATTATTATTAGCTATTAGTATACAACTATGACAGCTCGACAATCTTCACCACTTAATAATTTAAAAAAAACAACAACAATAAAATATGAGAATATTTCTACTGCGTTAAATAAGATTTTACACCAGTACCTTGATAGCTATAAAAATACCTGTATGTGAATTTGTAATTATAAGTATTACTATGAATATCATGTGATAACAACTTTTTAGAATGCTGATATCGACAAGGCAAAACAGCAGACATAAAATCTACAAGCTTACGAGCTTGTGATTCTGTTGAATAAAAAAAATCTAAACCATCTGAAATAGATAATATAATATTAATACCAATAATATATTTTGCTGTTTAGAAGTAATAAAAAAAATATTATACTTTACTTGATTCTGGTTTAATAGACAATGTATTTTGATGTGCCTTATGTTTTAACATTAACTGTTCTAAGTAATAAAATGTTTTCTTGTTATCTGATTTTTGTCGAACTTGAACCTGTGATCATAATTTTTATAACTTTTAATGCTGAATTAATTACACTAATGACAAGTATTAGTATAGTAAAGAATCATAATAAGATACATAAAAATGCTGTACTTAATAATAGAGTTATCAATAATAATACCTTAAAAACCAACTTCAAATTGTATTTCTGTTTATTTAATAATATACTTACTAAAGCACGCCAATAATCCTGAGCTTCGGACCTATGACAATCATCACACATTTGATTTGCAACTGTAAACTCAACCACAAACACTTGCTGCAGTGTCATGCCACTCATCACTTCTCCGTGCACAGTAAGTTTTACCTAAAATGTAATTTAAAATTTAAGTCCCTTTTACTATTATTTTTATAACTTATTTTAACCTTAATACGTTTAGAATGAGGTTCTGTCCAAATAAATCCAGCATCTACTAGTTTCACTTTATTCAGTGCTTTCAGTTTACGCAAGCATAGTCCCAATAGTTCCTTCGATTCAAGCGCACAGGATATCCATTCAAATGGTGGTTGTAGATATCGCTCACAATTGCGACAAAATTGCAATATTCCTTGTTTGGGTATGTCTTGTGTGATGTCTACATGTATACGAAGACAAGAAACACACATGTTGGCTGGATTAGGCTCCATAGTCACACCACACTGGCAACACAATCTATAAGAATACAAACAAGCAAAATCGTAAAATAACTGTGCAAATCTATTGTTAGTTTTACGAAAGTAGGATAAGTAACACTTACATTTTGGCTACCGTTGCCGGTACGGAGGTCGGAGCGTAGTCCATTTTTGAAATTTGAGTTAACTTAGTTCAAAACCGGCGATATGAACATGCGAGTAGTAAGTCAATGAGCATGTCACCACCATAAAATCAACAATTACGTTCTACGATCTACGAAATTGATAATATCATCAATAATATGATAACAGAAATATACAGTGCGCTCATTTATGATCGATATGAAAAAGTCATTGTGGTTCTGTTGGTAACGCTTAATAAGTTAATGTAAAATGTTTGTTTACTAAACAACCACATACCAGGTGTATGGTTCAATATTGATCGATTCATCGACCATTATATATTGTGCATCTTTCACAATTTTGCCGTTGGCTGTTGCTTTCTACGTCTGTTACTCTGTTACCGACTACCGGTTACCGAGTACCGGGCACCGGCGTCTGGCGAGTGGCGACCGGCTTTGGCGGCAGTTTACTTGATCAGTGCTTCTAACGTTTTATACGGTTGACAGATTTTATCCGTTTTCTGTTAAGCGTCATTTGCTAAGGGATCGGCCGATCAGCGGTTTCTCCGCATCGCGATCGATCTAATATTTTTCTCGGCTTAAACGCCGCACTGAGAATTTTACGAAGGTGAGTAACAATTATTTAAAACCATTCATCAATATAACAGCAGTTTAGTTCAATTTATTGTTAACATTACTTATATCTTAATTTACTGCTCAACGTGTGTTTTGCACTAAACTTATACATGTTTTTGTTGTTAGCCATTACTATCCTACATGCCTTTTTGAGTTAACGGGTATGTGAATACCTATGTGTTGTTCATCCCACGCCCAAACATTGATAAGTTTTGAATCACTTCTCGATATTTGGTGTAAAATCACTAATAATTCATTTCGTATTAAGTAAATCATATTGTATTCGAGTCTGAGGTGAAACGTCGAATTCCATAAGAAACCACCCACAGTCAATACTATTCGTTTTAAAAAGCATTTTTTCATTATGCTTTAGAATATCGAGAATTTAATAGGTATAAAATATATATGTCATTAAAAATAAGAATTCATAGATTTTTAATTTTTTTTGTTTTATCTAATTGATATATTATTATCCATCGTACAATTTGTTTTAACTTTAAAATTATACAAATATCGGTTGTTACGCCATTGTATCATTCCCATTTTTGATCTTATACTCATTTGTAGTGGGTATCTGGCAGCTTGTGCAAAAGTGTTGATGAGTATGCGGCATAACCTCTCTTTAAGGCATGTCTCATTTTTATCGATGATTAATGGCTATTATTGTTGTTTTTTTTACCTGTCGCATGCTACATTTCATAAGTACCTTTGCATTTTAGCAAATTATCCATAGTATTAGTATAGTTTATACATTAAAAAGATCGTTGTTTTTATATTATAGCTAACCCATGCTTCACCACTGCTCGTCCCTATACTATTACCAAGTGGTCCCAGTGTATCTATTTTGTTAGTGTTAACTGTATTTTTTAATTAAAAAAAAAAAAATGGTAATGTTTTTGTTATTTTATATGATGTATAATACTTATATATTAGTAAATATTAGAATTTAAAGTGCATTTTTTGTAGTTTATGTGTTTCATCATGATTATTATTGTATTTAATATAATTTGGCATAATAATAATTTAATATTAAAGGTTGATTGTGCAAACATATGTAAAGGCTATCTTGTTGTATGTGCTCTACCGACTACAGTATAACTACAGCATGCACTATCATGTTTTACCATCACCACTCAACAACTATATTTAGATTTAAAACAATATATTCTTTTTAGTTATTGTACAATATAAGTAAAAGTGGTTTTAATGAAAAACATACATTTTTATAATTAAGTAGGTACTTATATTATTAAAAATTATTTATATTATCATTGTTTATTTGTTGTAGTCTTATCATTCATTTCATTTTAATTAATCATAAGTCATAACTATTAGAATACTTGTGCTATGTCCCTCTGAAATATTTTGAATTTATCAATAATAAAAATATAAATCATGTAGTAGAGCGCAAACGACAAGATAGCATTTGTAAATTCTCTCCATTCCATGTTATTTCCCAGTTTTAACCACTTACTATTGATCAGTCTTGTAAAAGATACTTGTACTGTACAAGACGACTATTGTTTATTCAAGAAGCCTTTCCTGATAATGATGAAAGTGTACAATATGATCTAATTGACCCATTAAAATAATCATATTAATTTTTATCTTTTGTTAATTGTTAACTGGTATTATTTAAGATTTTGAGTGAAGCAATTTAACGATGCGTGTTTTTTTTTTGTTAACACAATAAGTAGTTGATAAAAGTTTTTGATTTTTCACATTCGAGTTAGATCCCAAGTTCTAGGGTCTAATGTCTAATCGTTAGTACCTACTACACTAATTGGGTTCGGGATTGTTTTAAATAAATGTAAAATACAATCAAAAACTATTAAAGATATTGATAATGACTGACTTTTCATTTCTTCTAAATTTTCATAACCACTATTAATTGTGGAATAGTGAAAAAGTCTCGGGGGGGGGGAAGTACAAATTTAAATATTTTAAACATAACTAAGCTTTAACATAATATTTTTAAAAAATCTTATTACAGTATTTATTTTATTTTCTTCAAATCTAGTACAGTTATAACTTATAATAATATTAATAATTAAGAAATAAAAATATTTGTGTTTAAAAAACCTTCATATGCAATTTTCATGTTTCCTTTATTAGATTTTAAAATTTCCATTTAAAAAAAAATAAATCTGTTTAATATTGTTTGACATACACTGTCTTCGTCTATGACACATTCACACCTATACTGACCTACTGCACTATACTATTTAAAAGAGATACCGTATTTTACATTATTATATTACGCTCTAACCGCCTATATATGTGTGTATAATCTACTATCAATCCCGTAGGTAAAAACCAAAAATTATCGTTTTTATTAACTTGATCATTATTTTATCTACGACTTTCCACAGCAACCTTACTTATATTAAGTATAAACTATAAGTCTATAACTCTCACTAATAAGTGAATAGTAGATTTTATCATTTTATTTTTGGTTTTTTACACCAAACCTAACATATTATTCACAAAGTGATTATAAAAGTTTATATCATAAAATATAAATTTTATTTAAAATATTCTAATTTATAATTTTTTCCTTCGAGACTCCTACCATCCTACTAATTATATTAGCTATTACACTTTTTTGGCATTTTCCTGTATGGAATATGTTAGTGACCTATTATTGTTTAAGGAAACACGATGCAGTCTGATTTCTACTCTCATTTGACATAATTTTAATTAGACTGCCATTGCTATAATGCCATATTGATAAAAACCTTTTACATTTTCTCATATAGATATTGAAAGATTACTTTGTATGAGTTATTGCTAATAAAACAATAATATATTATGACATAACATTTTATTAAAACAAAAATTTATAAATGAAAAAAATAGAAGATTATATATAAAAATAATATTTTATTTTTATTTATAAAAAAAGAATTAAGAACCCAACTACTTAGTGTAGTACCTAAAAAAACCGGGACCCAATTACTAGAACAATTTTTAATTTGGGATCCACTTGGATGTAGTCTGATTTTTAAGGGTGGTTTTGAATAATAAAGTCAATCTAATTTGTACTTGAGATATTAAAATTCAAATAATACTAAAATTTCTTATGTACCTAGTAGTTTTTTTATTGCCGGCTTAAATGGGAATTTTTAAACAACCCATTTTTGACTTATTTTGTTTAATTCCATATAATGAATTACCATAGTTTATTGAAATTTTCACCTAGTGTTTATTTTATAATTTTCCAAATATTTTGACTTGAGCTGTTTGTAGACAATCAACATTTTTTTTATTTTTTTTAAAACGTCAGTAAATAATTTATTAATGATTTAAAAAAATAAAAATGCTTGGAAAATTAATACAAAGTTTCTAATAAATAGTTTGTTTCCCATTTTAAAAGATAACAACATTTTATTCGCACTATTTCCTTATAAACATTTAAAATTTAGTATTATATTATTTTTGGTTTTGCAGCCTATGTATATTAAAAAAAAAAAAGTATCATCGGAAGTCAAATTAATTTTTTATGAGCATTTGAAGTTTAAAATTCCATGACAGGATATTTACCTGTAAAATAACTATTCTAAATTCGAATAACTGTCTGTATAAAAATATTAAAAATCTATATGCATAATTTTTTATAGGTATGCAATTTTAAGATGAGAAAAATAATTATAGCTCAACTATAAAAATGTAATATAATATTTATCATAATAGTATTTTATATTTAAACTAAAACATTAAACATAATTATTGTTTATTAACATTTTATGAAGTTCAAATTTGAACAAAATTACATATTTTAAGAATGATTAACAATGTTAATTATTTTTTTATAAATTATAAACTTTATTTGTATGAACTTAAAATTTAAATGTATTTTGTAATGTTATGAATTTTACTATACTTATACCTATAATTTATTTATTTTAAGATTTAATCTTTTTATACAAGGATTTATACTATAAACCTATCATTTTACTATGTTTAGAAGAAAGGTATTATTAAATTTTAATTTATATATAAGTTTATACAATAATGGTATAAATGACTTTAGTATATAGCTGTATTAAAAACTTTATTTTGAGATATACTTAATGGTCTTAATGATATAGTCTGATGTTAACCTTTTGTCTCCACTTAAAATCTGTTTACAATTATTTTCATTAGATTCAAATCTTATACCTTTAACACTAACCCACTCGATGTTTTATATACATCAAAACAATACATACTTGACTACCTTTTTTTAAATATTGTGTTGTGTATTTTAAAAATGGTTTTGGCCTGTGACTTTTTAAATTAATTAATATTATAATACCTAGGTATATTAAGATATTATTACTAACTACCACCATATATTACCATCAATTGAATGCTTATTTCTCTTGTTTTAAATGGAGGTGAAACCCTATATAGTATTTTAAGATAAATGTCTGATAGTAATGAATTATTCTTATAAAATCAATATTATATATGTATATTATTAAAGTAAAGTTATAATTTATTAGTAAAAACCCCTATAATTTTTTCTTCTTAAAAATTGATGATAGACAGTTATTAACACATGTAATCACATTAAAACTAATTCAATGTAAAAAGTATCTTGATATTTTTTTATATTTTTTTTTATAAAAAATACTATATACATAATAATAACTAGGAAGTAGCACTGAATAAAATTGAAACAGTCAGTTCAAGTAATTTGATTGATCTACATTCTGCCCTTAAAAATATTTTTTTTTTTAAATAGCAATAAATAAATATACTATTTTAGATATAAATCATTAATATGAAATTAACATTCTTGTGTTTAATAAAATTATAGCAAAAAACTTGGAATGCTACAGTTCTATATTTTGTACCCACCCACCTAATTTATAAGGCAGTCCGATTGAACTAATTAAAATGTGTATTATTCACCATTGGTTACATATGGTTAAAAATCTGAATCAAGGATAATATTTTGAAAAAGTTCCACTGTATAATCACTAGTAAAAGCATAGACGATGCTTTGGGTTATAATAAATATTGTTAAGTCATAAAAATACCTATTTTATTTTTTTACTGTGTCACAACATGTTAATTAATAACAATTGTTAAACTCATATTATTTTGCATAGTTATAAATCTCGTTATAAATGTACCTATATATAACTTGTAATAACAGAAATATCAATTCTCACTCAAATTAAAGTAATAGAATATTTAGAATATTTATATAGGACATTATTCTTAATTTTCATAATGTTATTTTTTTCAGGTAGATACGATGGCAGTTTGTTTTATTTGTGATGTAAAATTATATGGGGAACGAACACGTGTATGTTCAAGCATTACACCACATACTAATGCACCATACCCTGAAAAGATTGGTGAACTTGTAGGAGAGGACTTTGTCATTATTGTAACACCCGCTGATCATATGTGCAAGAAATGCACATCACTTTTAAACCATATGGACAAGCTTGAAAATGATTTGAAACTTGTTAAAAATGCAATGTTAGCATCTGTACAAAAGAAATATGGTTTAGTTCCCGCTGATCAACCTGTTAAATCTGTTAATGTAAGAATTTATTTTATACTTATTATCAGGGCTATGATTTGTATGCAATAAAAAATTGTAAAATATACATTTTAATTATTATTACTTAATTAGGTATTATTTTAGCAATACAATTAATAATAATTCACATTCTATAGTGGAAATACGTGTTACATGATACAACCGTGATTAGATTGTAGTATTGATTTGTTAAAAACATCGCTTGAAAATTCTACAACAAAGTATCATAATTTGGCACTTTAATTATTGACTTCCGGCATTTTCAAAATAAAAATCACACTGAAAAACATTCTAATAAATAATAGGTGATACATTGACAGCTAAACGGTTTGTGTTCATAGTACATGAAAAAGATTAGGATTAGGATATCTTATTTTGGATTTTAAATTGATACCTACTGCTACATATTTTTTATTAATTGTGTTTATCTTTCTCTGTCAAACTATTCAATCTTTTATCGCATATTGTACCATAGGGGATTGTATTTATAAAAATAGAATTTATGTTTGACAAAAAAAAAGTTTTTTACATTGATCAATTTAATTATTACGAACTCAAATACAATAAATACAATCATATTAAATATGCAAAACAAAAATAGTGCCATTTTCATCAGAATAATTGTAGACATTACTCATTAAAACTCCATTTGGAAGTAGTAAAAAAAACATGCTGTTACATACAAATCCTAGCCCTGCTTGTTATTTGTACACTACAGTAGATCAATTTTTTTTATTATTATTAGATTGTTAATGGGCACTTACGAACTGATGACTTAGAGGTTGGTCAAAGAAAAGTTCCTAGTGGTTTGACAATTAGAGAACCTTCCTCAAGTAGTACTCCATTAAAAATAAAACAAGACAACGCTTCTAAAATGAAAATTTACAAATGTGGTTTCTGTACATTCCAATCTAAAGACCTCGGTCATGTTCGGTATGTATATTAATAATATTATTTTTTCAATACAAATATTTTATTTGTATTTATATTTCAGTTTCCATATGCGTTCTCATTTGAAAAAAAAAGATGGTGAAAATTCTAATCAAACTGTTATGACTAAAACAGTAACCCAGGTAATAAAATATAAAATAGTGTATTTTAAAAAATATTACATAATTCACTAATGTTTTATTTGCTCAAAAATAATTTATTTATTAAGTAGATTTGTAAAATAAACTGTAATTAACATATAGTGCAAAATATAAATAGTAAAATAGTACTAATGGTACATTAGTTAAATTATTATTAATTTTTGTTGAAATACTTGTAATATTTTATAAACTGAAATGGTCTTTATGCAGTAGTATATTGGTAAATATACCCATAGGTATACACTATTAAAATATGTATATTTAACCTAGAAAATATTTCTTTTCCCAATCTAAAATATTTTTTTAAGTCAACCCTATATGTTTATAACTTCTAATTTATATTACTATAAAATCATATTTTCATAAGTAACGTTCTATTGTATACTATTAATTGGATTGGAATGTAGTACAACTGTAAATTAATTTATGCAAGATTTATGTATAATTCATATTTAAAATATATAATTACATAAATTAAATCTTAACTCTTTTTGCTTTAATTATATGTAAGACAGAGGACTTGCATCCATTAAAAATCACTGAATATTAAAAATAAATATAAGAATATTTATTTTTGTATTTTGTTGATAGAATTTATTATTTTGAATTAGATTTATTTGGTCTGCATTATATTGTAAACTATACTATTTATTAATAAAATAAATATAAATTCATCATATGGCAATCTTTAGGTACTTCTAGGAAAAACTTATACCCACAGACAATTAAAAACCCCATTGTAGGACAAAAATTAAAAAACTTAAACCTCAGTAGAGAAAAATTGATAAAATTATTTATTAATTGGACGTAGTACCCGTATGTGTTGTATCCATCTTATACATGCACAACATAGCAAATTTTCATTCACCATTTTCAATATTGTGCTGTTAGTTTTGGTATTAGTGTGTACTACTGTATTAAAAAATTTAAAAGTAAGATTATTATCCAGGGCCCCACGGAAATCTTTTACTGATAATATTATTTTTTTAAGTAAATTGTGATCATTTTAAAATGTACAGTTTCAAAAATATCATAACTTATTTAAGAATAATATCAATAAATGGCTTCTGTGGGGCCCTGGATAATAATGTTACCTTTAAATCTTATAATAGGTCATTTTACTCAAATATCAAAACTAACAGCACACTATTGAAACTGTTGAACGAAAATTTGCTATGTTGTATGCTTGTAAGACGGAGACAACACGTGCGGAATATTACATCCTCTCTTAAATTAAAATATATCTCCTAAAGTATAAAATGGATAAAATATGACCTAAAAACAAAATAAGTATTTATATGCAGAATAAAATTTCTAAACTAGCTTTGTGATAGTATGAAATATTTTTTTTTTGTGACTGCAATATATATATGGAAATGTTACAAAATCTCTGCTCTAATTATATGTTTTATAGTTATGCAAGAAATCAACATTGTCTTAGTATAATATGGAAAATAAATTGTAAATGTTATTTCAGTGAATTACCTTCAGTTCTCCTAGATTGATAATAATGTAAGGGATAAGACTGCATTGATATTAAGGATGGATAATTTAATAACATTTATTTTTCAGAAAAAGTTTAGAAAAAATAATTCCTGTGGATTGACCAAATAGATTTTGTTTATAAATACAAACATGTTTTAACTTTAAATAATTTCAATTATTTTTAATCATAATATTAATAACTAACTTTTTCAAAAATGTAAATATTAAAAATCTATTAAGGCACAGGAAATATTCTTCTTTATAAAATAAAATATGTTTTATTTATTATGGTTCTTAAAAGTTGTTTGCTTTGAATGTTCATAGCAGCATCAACAGCAGCAGCAACAGCAACAACAACAACAACTACAACAGCAACAACTACAACACCAACAACAGCAACAGCAACAGCAACAGCAGCAACAACAACAACAGCAGAAAAAAAGATTGTACAGGTGCCAAGTGTGTTCTGTATCTTATGATAGCAGATTTGATTGTCTTGAACATATTCAAAAAGATCATAACCAACAACCATCTTCAACAACTGAGGTTTAACTAATTGTAATTTCATAAATGTTCAAAATCCACTTATGCCTTTTTTAAAAATGTTTAGGAAAAGGAATCTGAAGTTACAACAGAAAATGTACCAGTTTTCCAAACAGATGTACTAAGCTCAGTAGATAATCAACAGGTTGTGGTTAAGAAAGAGGATGGAAGTCATTTAGTCGACAAAAACTCAATGGACACAAATATGTTGTTGAATGACAATATCCCAGTTGAAGACTCGGCTGTTCCTAAGCAAGGGGAAACACAAAATACTTGTGACAATATGTCTGGACAAAACGAATTAATGCAAGTTGACCAAGAAATGCCTGTTACAAATGTAGATATAAGTGATATGACAGAGATTGGAGGCAATGAGACTGGAACACCAGATCATTTGGACATTGAATCAATGTTGGCTGCTATTCATAATGATGTTGTCTCTCCTCCAAATGATGGCAGGGATGCACAAATTTAATTAAAGAACTAAAAACTGTGCAATACACTTTTTATAATAACAGTTTTTAGATTATTATCACTTGATAATAAATTAAATTTATGTTTTTTTTATACTTGACATTTATTAAAATTAAATTTAAAAAAACCAGTACAAATAATTTAAGTTACAATTTTTTATATTAGTACATTGAATTATTACTTTGAAAATAAACAATATTCTTGGAAAATGGTATACATATTTATTTGGACTAAAATGTTTCTAATAATTCAAGTATTATGTTTATTTAAGTTATTTTTTAAGGAGCTCTTCCAGCTTTCCATTTTGAGACATCTTTCTTACGTCAGAGCCGCCACCAATAAATACACCATTTACAAAAACTCGTGGCACCTATAATAATAAATACAATTAACTGTATACTCACTTAATATTTTTTATTAATTAATTGTGTCAATAAACTTACTGAACGGGCACCAGTTATTCCTTCTAAAGCATCTTGAATATCATCCATGTCTGGTCTCTTATCTAAATCGATAGATTTGTAAGAAGCTTTCAACTTATCGAAACACTTTAAAAATGAAATTAATTATTATTAGATATTAGTTACAATTAGTCTTATAAACTTTACTTCTTTAGCCATCTGACAGTAGCCACAGTCTGATTTTGAGAATATAACAATAGGATCATGCGCAATAGCATCTTTAACAAACTGTGTAGCAGCCATTACTTGAGTTGGTGAAGGTATTCTCCTGCTGGAAAGCGAACCCATTAGGTTTAATTAGTTATATACGTTCACTAAAGGCGCAGTAGAAATTATGTAATTGATATGTTTTGTGTATTTGGAAGTACTTTGTCTGTCAACACATTAATTAGTTAATGTACAATAATATAAATTAAAATCTTAAGCCTGGTTAACTCAATTTATAATATATTTTCATGCAAGTTCTAATTTTATGAGAAGACTAAAAAGTTGGATATCCATCTGCAATTAAGTATAAATAAATGGTTTATAATATTGTATTTAAATAATAATAAACAATAAACAATACATAATATATTTTGTCATTATTAATAAAAAAAATTTAATACATAGTAAGTAATAACCCATAAATTTCTAAAGATGAGGCACCCTTGTGGTTTTAATAATTGCAGCTTGACCCTCCCTTAGAAAAATTTCTCCAAGGTACTAAAATTAATATAATAGGTAAGTAAATTGTTTTTTATTAGTAAAGAAAAAAACCATGACTGTACATCAATAAATGATTATATAAACAAATAAATTAGGTTAAAATAACATTTCACTATATAATTGTAGTCATTTCTTCATGCTAATATATCGAAAAATTCAGAAAACATTTAAAAATTTGTTGGTACAATACTTTCATTATTGGTAATCTCTAATCATCAAAAACAAAGTATTTTATTAAAAAGTTTGATAATAATAATAAAAGAATTTTAATATTGAATTATCTTTTTGAAATAAAAGTACTTAATTCAGTCTTCAAACTTCAAATATTGGTTTAAAAAGGGTTATGTATTTCTGTAAATAAAAATAAAGCTATTATTTTTTTTCAATTGCAAATTTGGATAAAAGGGGTAGACAATCAATTAAAAACATCTTAGACTTCAGATGATAGATAAAATAAAGTAACTTTTCATATAAATTAATTCCCAACCCCATGAAAGGCATTATAAAAAGAAATAAAATGATAACACATATTTGTCAAATAATTTAAATTAATAGAAAAAAAGTTTGATGAACCTGTGTAAAAAGTAATTTATGAGTTTCACAAATTAAAACTTGTTCTTAATCAACCAAGTGTAGTCAATATGTCATCAAAAAGAAGAAGAAACAAAAGATGAAGAAAGCTTATTGACTTATAAAAATTATCTTAATTTATGACAGTCGACTGCCTAGGATCTTGTATAAGTACTCAATTAAAGCTTATGATAAGGTAATTATTGGTAACATTTTTATTGATTTCATATTATTCAACAATGTATCCCTACTCTTTTTATAAAATCCCCAGTTTTGTTTTATTATAAGAGACAGTTGTGCTTAACTATATATAATAATTATATACTATTCTAAAATCAAGTTAAGAAAACAACTTGATGTCTGACTTGCACAAGGGCGTGATTTAACTACGTGGTTGACTCGGTGGGGATGAAAAAACAAGTGTTGCCTGACCACTGCCGATTAAAACTGGGTTGTTTCTTAGCTCAAATGAAATATAAAAATTACAAACCACATATTATTAGTTTCTAATTATACGTAGAACATATGAAATGTGACATTGTGACAATGACTCAAAATTACTTTTGATTTGTTGAACTTACTTAAAGGACTTTAATGTTACATAATTTTGAAACAGTTAAAATTGCAACATGTATAAAAACAGATAAAGGTGTTTTCAATTATAAAACTATACTCTTAAAAAAAATGATCAATTTACAATATTAAGTTTTTATCAAAGAGGAAACAGTAAAAATATAATATTATTACATCTGCTACCTTTAATTCCCTCAACAAATTATAAATTTTATTTGAATTTAAAATTAAAAATGAGGCTCAAAATAATGATTTAGATCTTTGTGAGGTTACTATTGATTGAAAATAATAAAATAACTTATTAGTCATTACTATAATAGTACAATGCGTCAATGTTACTCTAAAACCAAGGTAATTTTTTATTTAATTTTGTTAAAATTTGAACCATGTTATAATAATATAATGAAGTTGGGTGAATAATATTGACTGATTTTGAATATTTTAACAAATTTATTTATTTTATTTTATTCTGCTGTTTTTAAAATTGAAGTGAAGTAACCTATTATAAAATACATAGGTGTGATTATTATTTAAGGAGTCTCTTGAGGATTTTATTGATATTTAATTATAAAGCATGTCATGAGCATTTTAAATACTTAAGCCTATAGTGATCTAACTAGCATTCAAAATTCAAAATTAACTATATAGTACTAGAAACCATAAATATACATACATTTTCAAAATAAAATTTCATATACAAAATCAGGAAGTGAGAAACAAATTTGTATCTTGTTTTTCATGTTCTATGATTCATTGAAAAAAATATGCATCTGCTAGAACTTTTGAGCCTTAGTCATGAATTAACTTATGGTGGTAATTAGATATTATTGCATAAAGTCATAAAAAATCTCTTAATTTAAAATAGATGTCTTTGAATACCATATAATTAGTTCTATAAGTATTTCTAACCATATAATGTAACCCAATAATTCACTCACGATTTGACAAGTTCTAAAACTTAAAATTCTGTACCATTGTGGCAGAAGTTAGTAAGTGCCGAAAACTCGAAAAAATTTTTTAAGATTAAACATTATATGTGAAAAATATAATTAAGTTATACCTACATTAAAACATTACTAATAAAAATTAATTATGTACTTAAAATTATGTTTAATTTGTATGTATTGTCTTTATTTTGTTAACACGCAACATGGCCCATGAAATGTTAAGAAGAATTTGTTTCACTCAGTTGTTTTAAAGAACATGCTACATTTTGGCATGTATAGTCTCCGTCTTACAAATTTAAAACATAGCAAAAACTGTTTTGCATTGAAAAGAATCAAGAAGGTTAGTCATAAGCTTAAAGCTAAGAAACAAAATTTTCATCACATAAAAACAGAGATATCTGTGCATAAAAAGGACAACTTTGGCTTTGAATTATAGTTTTTTTATTTTTTCAATACTGAAATTACAAAGAAAGTTATTCAATTCTATGGATTTTGAAACAATAAGAACTTTTTTAGTATAAGTTAGGTTAGGTTCTCAACTATTTTGTACATCAATTTGGAGTCTATCACTACAGCCTGAATGGTTCTATCCCACGCAGAATAGTTTTTGCTATGTTTTACATATATAAGACAACATGCGTGGGGGGTATAGCGTTCTCTTAACATAACATAGTTGACCTTTAATGATATTTAAAAGGAAGAATATTATTTAGTCATATTTTATACTCTAAACTAAAATTGTAGACGTGTACTAAGTGCCCTAGAAAATATTCTTGACTTTAAATTTGATGAAAAGGTCAACACACAGTTTAACTGTTATATTAAAAAAACAGAATAAACAAATTCTTTAGAATAATAAGTTGGCCGTATTATACGTCAGTAAGATAATGACAACACTATGAGTATAAATAAATACAAAAATAAAATACATATGTCTAATAGATGCATTATACATTAATACAAACAATGGTATTTAATATTTATTATAAATACATACTTAAAACACTAGTATTTATAATTCCTGTCAATACCAATTAGGATTGTCGATTATCATACTAACAGTAAATAAAACTTGTCTCACAATAAGTATTTACCACTTGTTTGTACAGATTTAAAGAAATAGATTTTTTCAATGGTGGCGATCCTGTGTTACACCTTTAAATTTTGTGGGAGTCACAATATAAGTGAACAAATAAAACATTAGATTTGATTTTTTTGTTATTACTTATGCAGTCGCCTATTATACAGTAAATATGTTATATTTATATGACACATCAACAAAACATATGGGATGAGTGTATTGTATAGTACTTATTCAATAGTTTTATAAATTATTTTTATGTGCATAATACTAATTTATAATTTTAAATACAATAATGTACATTAACTGTTTTATTGTAATTTGTGTTTTAAACAATACCAAATAAACTCCATCAACAATTTAAATAGTTATATTATATCCATCCTATTTAACAATCCAAAATCAAAATCACACAATATAGTTAGTCAGTTTAAATATATAAATATTACTAATCCCTTATACTATTAATGTACATATAATATTAAAATGTCTATACTTACTACTGAATTACAAATTACGGAGTGTCAAAATACTTTTATGTTCGACGTTCAGGAACAAATGAGCAATGGGCGATAAGCAATGAAAATTGAATAATGAACTATAATTTATATTTATAACAATGAAAACTAATTATTAAAATAATTAATATTATGTAATAACCTTATATCGTTGTAATAATGATAATTTTACCACAATATGAAATGGATTCTACCAATTCTACCATTTGATGGCAATTTAATGATAGGCATGCCCCTCGACCATTACCTTGCCAACCATAAAATCCAATTCAACATGATAAAAATGTTATCATGAAATTCAACGCTGCTTATTGGTCGAGTTATAAGGCGAATTGGATACTGAATACTGATAAATACTCATTGAACTCTATATGATATATATATAGATCTATAGTATTTGATACTGTTATGGCGTTATGCGAATGACCCGACGACATTTCAATTATTTTCAATCCGTTTCCATTTTACTATTTTAGTATCTTACTGCCCACGCAGTGCTCAGTGCCCATTCCTATTTTATTATGATAAATAATAATTATTATTACATAAATAATTTAATAATTTATGAAAGATATAAAATATGTAAATCATAATATTATAGTAAGTGGTATTTCCATGGATATAAACAATTACTATACAGGGTGATTCTTTTATCATAAAACACTCATTATTTCAAAAAGTATTCATGTTTTTGAAAACATTTTCCCTCGCAACTTTAACCCCGCAAAATGTTCAAAAAAAAAAATCAAAATATTCAGAAAATTTTTCTGTTTTGGAATATGAAATTAAAACTATATGTTGTTATTCAAAAAAGTAAAAAACTTATTAAAATTTAAGGATAAAAAATATAATTCTTTAATAAAAACCTTATTTTTTAACAACTTGAAACTATATAAAATGTTTTCAAAAACATGAATACTTTTTGAAATAATGAGTGTTTTATGATAAAAGAATCATTCTGTATAGCACGGCTTAAGATATAAATCTTAAATTGTGCTATAAAGTACATATCTAAAAAGTATATATCTACAAATTCCTGACGTAATTATGGGTATTAGATATTATACAATATTATTAGGTATATTATATTTTTTTATATTATTAGCTGTCCCCGTGCATTTCGTTGCTCGTACCAAATGCACCCGTGTTAAGTTTAGTTTCCTATAGCCTATAGGCTATAATGCTAACAATTAGCGTATATAAGAATAAAAACTATTTTTGGTTTTCTGATTTGATGTATACACACTGCACAGAATCTATTCTGTGGTGTATAGATGATATCTCTGTCCTCTGACATATTTTACACAACTGTCCCGCCTAGAGTTGCATTTTTTCAATCGATTATCCTATTATGCATTTATGTATCATTCGTTAAAAATAATCTGTTATTCGAATAATCGATTCATCAATTGCACAGCTCTACTTACAGCTACTAGCTACTATGAAGTATGAATATAAAATAAAAATCTGTTTATGAAGGATGAAATTCCTTGTCATTTATAGACTTATAGTGGTCAGTGGACAATTATAACGTGTATAAGCTTCCGGCCTTCAGAGTCTGTAGACCAAAAACCCTATTTTTATAAATTTACAATTGATTTACCTGTGCATAAATGAAAAGGAAAAAAACACGAAGATATATAATAATATTATTATTTATTATTATATGTTACGCGCATTAATCTTATAAATAAAATATATGTATTATGTAATAATGTTACTCACTATTGTATAACAATTACTACATATTAGATATTATTATATTAAACAGTAAATATACTTATAATCGGCAAGTATAAATAAAAACATGATATACATTATTTAACCTTTTTTTTTCTTTTAATGGCCATTAATTCTTCATGACTTGGAATATTAATCGAGAATTCTGGTTGCCATCGTTCAAAATGAAAATTTTTGTCAAAATCGATCGAGTATTTATTAGTATACACTATACATATTATAATATATAATTTGTGAAATATAAACCTCAATCATGAACACTGAAACTTATTATACCTAGGTATTATAATAGCTTTCATGATACTACTCAATAACTCAATTTATTTTACAATAAATTGTATTATTATATTATTTAATATTAAATTTTTATCAATTAGTTTATTCGTTTTTATAAGTATTTAAATTTTAGATGAATAATGAGTGGAGATGTGGACTAACATTTTGCAGGAACCCCAGCTCATCTAAACTTTAAATACCTACCTACCTACTTACATTGATTATAAATATAATCAAGTTATTACTAATCGTCTAAAATACTATTTTTATGCATTTAATCACTACAAAAAAATATATTCTGTTCTATAGAATAAGGAATTAAAATGGCATCAATGAGTACATACTAACTACTAACAGTACTAAGTAGCATTGAGTAGGTGCATTTGCACCACCTAAAATTGGGTGGTGGGTACCTAGGTGGCTGGGTTTTTATAATTTGGTATAACTGGCATATTACCTATGCTAATATAGATCACGGACTAGACTATAGTAGATAAAATTAATAATTACTAAATAGTGCTTCATGTTGTCATAAAAAACATAATTTTTTTTTAACTACTTAATAATAATATGTAAAGAATATAATATTATAACATTATTTTCAAAATACGTTAATAGTTTGTGAAATAATGAGCGACGTTAAATGGATTGGATCACTTAGTATCACGGATTAATAATCCGTGCTCAGTATTAAGCAAAGATAAAACAGGCGAAATCGTTATTGAAACTCCTATAATTTACAGTACGTGTTATCATGTTTGACGTGTTATCAATTCAAAAATTGTTAGTTAATACTTTATCTTAATGAGTATTGAGTATACGTCAAATAGATTTACTATTTACTATTTAGTATTTATTAGGTTTATTTAGTCAAAATCGTCAATTCATAATTGCCATTATAACTTTTATTTACTAGAATATAAAATTATTTTTGTTTTGAATTATTAACTCTTTATGTCTTAATCGATAACTGTCAAAACTTCATATTCTAATTTATTCAAATTATATCATGTAATAGGTACAATAAAATGTTGTTTCAAGAGTGAAAATAAACATTTTAATAATTTAAAAGTAAATGCAAATAATATGAACATGTTGAGGAGTTTACAAATAATTTAGTAAATATGCACTTTCTAAATTTTAAGATGTATGCAGCCAATGGATTGTATGTTGTTCAGGGAGAGCTGTCTACTTTAATATCAGCGTTAAAAAGAGATCACAATTCATATCAAGTAAATAATAACAATTTATAAAATAATTTATTCTTAAATTATCAAATTACCACCCATATTTTAGTGATATTTTATATTTACCACATAACTACAATCTGTTAATAATAAAATAATTGTACTTCTTAAGTTAAGTCACTATTATCAAATTGTGTTCTTAGTATATTGTATTTTCAAACCATACAAATCTATTTAAGTATTAGTTACTTGATTTACTGCAAGATAATAAAATAGTGTTTCATAATATAAATCTATTATTCCATATTAAATGTTATTATTTATTAATATTATTTGGTAATATTTTTAACATTGTATATGCATTTAATTTCTTCTTAGCTGGGTGGCGCTACAAGTGGGCCAGGGTGGGCAAGTGCCCCCCCAACATTTGATTTTTACCCTCCATTGTAATACCCCTATAATTTAATATTAAGAATATATAAGTAAATAAAGAATTTGTAAATCATTATTTAATATTTATATATAAAATAGTATTAATTACTTTAAAGAGCTTTTAGGCTTAAGTTATATTATTTTAAGTTTGCCTGTTATATTCAAATTAAATATGCTTTTTTTGCACATTTAGAAATAAATATACTTAATAGAGTTAATACTAACAGCATACTTTCTAAAATCTTATACATTAAAAAATAAAATGTTTTGTATTGCTACATACAAATAAAATAAAATGGAGGAAATTTGAAGTTTTACTATAGTGCATTTTGTGATCATAATAAACAAGGTATAATTTTTAATTATTTATTTAAAAATATAACATATTATACCCAAAACATTTTTAGCAATACTTTTCTGAAAATATGGTATAAACAAATTAATAGGTGATCCAGTAACCATACATAAATGCTCCACCAGAAAAAAAATTTGCCCTGTATCGCCTCCACAATAAAAAATATCTGGCGTTGCCACTACGTTCTTAGTACTTATTACATAATTCTCAAATATTTGTTATGAAGTCATAAATTAATTTTTGTATTTATAATATACTATAAGTACTATATTGTAATTGGAAAAAAAAACATTGAAATATTTTTAATTTTTAAAAGTACTTAAATTATATAAATTATGGATATAAACATATTTTAGTAATTGATTGTTAATGTTATTAGTTTCATTTTCAAAATTTTAATTAAATAATAAATCATTATTAAACTTTACTTTAATTACTCCTTTTGTCACACATTATTTTTATATTTAAAATATTTTTTATCTAACTTTATAACATGTATTTAATATATATAAAAATTTGTATTCAAAAAACAAATACTAATTGCCATTATCTTAGTAATATTTTTTCAAGAAAAATAAATTTCAAACATAATTTTTATCATTATATTATATTTAATTTGCAGGATGAAGAAAGGTATTCTCCCTGTAAAAGATTGTTCAAATTAAGAGATGCTATAAATCAAGTGGAAGATTTAATGTCCCTCAATTTTGATCATGTTATGGGTAACCTATTCGCTGATACATATATTTATATATATATTCATTTTTTTGTATAGATCTGTTTAAAATGGAAAAAATTTGATCCCAATTGTTTCCAAATTATACAGGTATGATTGTGTTAGATAATTATAGTTAGAATTTTATTTTTAGAACCATTTTTGGATGTGATTCGCTGTGAAGAGATTACTGGCCCAGTAACAAGTTTAGCATTGATGTCAATTTATAAGTTTATAAATTATGGACTAATAAAAAAATGTAAATTTTAATTACACATCATGATTTACTAAACTTTATTCCATTATAATATACATTTGTTTAGGTGTTCCTGAGTCAAAATTATTGACAACTGTAGAAAATATTGCAGATGCAATTACTCACACTAGATTTTTGGGAACTGAAAAAACTAGTGATGCTATAGTATTAATGAAAACTTTACAGGTTTTATATTGCTTAATGATGTCTCCTGAAGGCGAGTTTCTTCCAAATGAAAGTGTTTGTGAGATTATGATGAGTTGTTTTCGTTTTTGTTTTGAAGTTAGACTGAGTGGTATGTTAGATGCAATGTTAAATAAATAATTATTTTATATAAATTATATATTTTTTTAGAATTTGTAAGATCCTATGCTGAACATTGCTTGAAAGATATAATACAACTTCTTTTTTCAAGATTAGTCACATTAAGCAAAGAACAGGGAAATTCTTCAAAAGTGAGTTAAACTTATTTAAATGATCATGCAATACTATAAGGCTTACATTTTTTTCTTTGTATTTCTTCAGGTATTAGGACTCAACATGAAGAATTATGGCGACCCTTTAAGTAATTGTAATGATAATGTGGAAAGTACAGTAAATATAGTTAATACAAATGATGATACACCACAACCTGAAGTATCAACTTTAACTCAAGTAAATTAATATAATGAGTTTAACTAAATATTTACATATGATTTAAGTATAAATAAATGAGTTATTATAATATCTTAAAGTACGGTTTCCCTGCAGCGTCAAGCAGTGGAACAACACAGCATAATGACTGCGTCTGGATGCATATTATGTCTGGACCTATAACACTGTAGGGAAACCATATTTTTAGTGAAATAAAATGTAGAATTCAATATATGTTAAAAGCATTTTTGATTATCCATTTATTATTAAATTATTATATTATATATATATTTTTTTCATTTAATTTTACATTTTCTAACTTTTGATTATTTAATTATTCTGATCCTTAAATTTTTATACATTTGGGATAAATTAATCGAAACTATTCTGTTTGAAATGTTAGTGTGATGTCAAAGTTACTGAATCAACAAAATTAGACATAGGTAATGAAAGAGAAACTTCGCCTGGTATTGAATTACCGACTGATGAATTACCATTACTAAACAACGGTAAACTATTATTATAGTTTTTTATTGCAAATAAAAATAATAATTTATTGATTTTTTAAAGAAAATGACACAGGTTTAAATAATGAAAATTCAGTAGATGATAATAAAAAAGAATATGTGAATGGCCAAGGTGTAAGATTTACTACCCAAATACCTATTCCTTACACTAGTAAGTGATATTTTTGTTATTTTTATCTTATAGTTTTGTTTACATTTTAGTTTATGTTTAACTTTTCATTTTTAGAAGTTCCATACAATAGTGGCTGTGTTTTGGAGCTTATTAAGTTTCTTGTAGATGCTTGTGATCCTCATGACCAGCAAAATACTGAAGTAATGATTGGTGTTGGACTCAATCTTTTGGTCATTGCTTTTGAAGTCGGAGCATATGCCATTAAATGCCACATTAATATGCATTCCATTATAAAAGATCAATTATGCCGTAATATCCTTTCTGTGTGTACAAAAATTAAAATTAAAATTAAAAATATATTTTTTTTAAATAATTAAAAAAATATATACATTTTTTAGCTCTTGTCTCATGAGAAAATGCCAATATTCAGTTCTAGTCTAAGACTTGCTTTCTTAGTATTTGAATCTATGCGTCAACATTTAAAATTTCAACTGGAATACTATATGTCTAATTTAATAAACACTGTGGTTAATGAAAATTCTAAAATTCCATATGGTAAAAAAGAAATGGCCTTAAGTATGTTTTATTTTACTGTGGAAATCAATATTACAAGTCAAAAAAACTTAATGTTGAGAAACTAATTTTGTATTATTACTTTAGAATGTCTTGTCCAACTATGGAAAATTCCAGGACTGGTCACTGAACTTTATTTAAATTATGATTGTGGACTTTATTGTTCAGATTTATATGATGACATTACTAAACTATTATCTAAAGCAAGTTAATAAATAAAATAAATCTAAATTTTTACTTACTCATGATTTATAATTAATAATAAATCTATTGATTTTAGAACGTTTTTCCATTCAGTGATATCTATAGCACTCATTTATTATCCATGGATGCTCTTTTAGCTGTAGTAGATTCAATCGAACACCATTGTCATAATCGTACACAATTCACTCAAAAATCTGAAAGCAGTTCAACTTATGATGGTAATATTTAAACATTTACAATTTAATTATGTACTTGAAGTTATAAATTAAATACTTTTAGTTTCCGAAGATCAGAAATCAGATTCTGAAATTCATTTTGAACGATGGCAACCAGAATTCTCAATTAATATTCCAAGTCATGAAGAATTAATGGCCATTAAAAGGAAAAAAAAGGTTAAATAATGTATATCATATTTTTATTTATAGTTGCAGATTATAATCCCCCAGATAAAATTTGACTTTTGCAGTTTATTTTTAAATTATATTTAATGAATAAAAATTGTTTTAATAATAAGTAATTAATATTTCTACAAAATACCTATGGTTAATTTATTCATGAAGAATATTTTTTAAATTATTTCAGTTGCTTACTTCAGGTACAGAGAAATTTAACACAAAACCAAAAAAAGGCATAGAGTTTCTACAAGAACACGGTCTTTTATCAACACCATTGAATTCAATTGAAATTGCTACATTTTTGAAAGAAAATCCTCTTTTGGATAAGAAAATGATAGGCGAATATATTAGCAACAGAAATAATGTGGATGTTCTAAATAGTTTTATTAAGTATGTTCTGATATTTAATATAATTATAATTATTAATTTTATTGTATGTATTTTATAATTTGTCTTGGTTTTTTGTTTAGCTCTTTTGATTTATGTGGTACACGTGTTGATGAAGCACTTCGAATGTATCTTGAAGCATTCCGACTACCCGGAGAATCACCTCTAATATCATTTGTATTAGAACCATTTACAGAATATTGGCATGTTAGTTATTAGTAATATTTATCATTAACTAGTTTTTCCAAATTTATTTTGTTTATATGAATTTTAGAAATGTAATGGAGAACCTTTTGCAAATGCTGAATGTGCATTTTTATTAGCATATGCAATTATTATGCTAAATGTTGACCAACATAATCAAAATGTTAGACGAATAGACCAACCAATGACAATAGATGCATTTAAACGTAATTTAAAAAAATTGAATGGTGGTGAAGATTTTGATCATACAATGTTAGAAGAAATATATAAAGACATTAAGTAAGCTAATTTATAATTTATTTGGATATAAAAGTACCTCTTATACTGGTTTGTTATCATCTCACTATCACGCTAATTATAATTTATCATGTCAAAATCAGCGGTGATGTGAAACGGTCAATACAGCACTTTATTTGTTTACTATATACAAAGTAATCAGATGTTTTTTTGTAAATGTTAACAAATTATTAAATTATTAATAAATTTAAATAAAATACTAATGCCGAGTTGCATAAACCAAAATAAATATTTAATGAATTAATAGCATACTATTAAATGGATAAAAAGTTATTCATTCACTAAATGTTCATTGGGTTATTGAGTCATTAAACCATTGGTTACCATTTAATTAAGCTATTGGTATGATTTTAGCATATTAAATTTTAGTCAATCATTAAAGATTAAACTTTATCATGTTGTCACTCTTTGCTTTTACCTATTCAAATTAAAAACAGTTGAAGACTTGGCATTACTCTTCTTGTGATAAGCTTAAACTACAATATAAATCTTGGCATCATGCTGTCATGTTTAAAATCAACACATTTTTATTCAACTGCCCATGCTAGTCTTGCTACCCAAATGACTCATTATAAATATTTAATGGTTTGATAAAACTGTTCAATTAAAAGGATGCCTTTATACAATCCGGTATAACATGATTACAATATAATAAAATACAATTTTAAATATTATAAAAATTAAAAAGTATTCATCCATATTTTATAAATAGATTACTTATTACTAATTAGACCTAATTAGACCTAATTACCTTAATATATTGAGATACAAAGAAATAACAATCATAAATAATAAATTTTAGCTTAAAGACTGCCATCATACAGTCATCTTGTCACGGGGTTTTTATAGTGTATAACTCAGTGATTGGGCAATAACAAACAAGTACTATATCTACAACTAATCTAATGAAAATTTTTAGATCGAACGAAATTGTTATGCCTGCAGAACATAGTGGTACAGTTTTAGAAAATTATTTATGGAAAGTTTTGTTACGACGTGCATCTGGTAAAGACGGGTCTTACATTCAAGCACCCAGTGGAGTTTTTGATCATGAACTATTTTCTATTTGTTGGGGTCCTACTTTAGCTGCATTAAGCTTTATATTTGATAAGTCTAATCATCAAACTGTTTATACTCGAACAATATTTGGCCTTAGGTAACTTTTGTTTATAAAATTAATTATTTATAACCTTTTTCACTTATTTTAAAAATACATTGGTTTTATAGTTAACTACTGTAATTTATTTTCATAACTATTTTTTCAGAAAATGTGCATTTATTTGTGCCCATTATGGAATGTGTGCTGAATTTGATAGCCTCATAATATCATTATGCAAGTTTACTAATTTACAAAACAACCCAGATGTGTGTATAGTACTTAAAACATTTTATCAGTTTAATATGTTTAATAGTATATAAGCATTTTTAAATATAAACACAACTATATCATTTTTAATTAATAATTTATATATGTTAAATTAAAATTCAAGTATTGTATTATTTATGATCCTATTTATTTAGTGTCCAGAAAATGTTACAATATTGTTTGGAAGTAACCCTAAAGCTCGGCTGGCCACTCGCACTCTTTTTAGTTTAACCCATATGTATGGTGATATTATTCGTGAGGGTTGGTCTAGTATATTTGACATAATTTTACAACTGTATAAATGCAAACTATTACCTACCATTTTAGTTGAGGTAATTTTCCTAAATCATGAATGCAATAATTATAGTGTAATGAATATAATTAAGTTTAATTTTTTTTAGTCTGAAGATTTTCTTGAGCTCAGTGGTAAAGTTTCATTGATACGCGAAGCAGTACCATCAGGTTCCCAAAAATCTGAATCTGGTTTGTTCAGTTCACTTTACTCTTACATAGCTTCTGGAGGAGGTAAGTATATATGCTATATACAGCATATACTGGATGATTCTTTTATTGAACAACAATAATTATTTCAAAATCTATTAACTTTTTGGAAAATATTTTTTTTTACATAATTTCCAGTCAAAATAAAACAAAATGTTTAATATTTTTTATTTTTTAAATGACAATATTTTTAATTTTATATTTTGAAGCACAATATTTTTTGGAGTTTTTCGATATAAAAATAACTTATAAATTACTTGTACAAATTTCAATTTTTTTTGTATCAAAATACTATGAAAAATATTCTGCTTCAGAAAAGGAAATATAAAATGTATGTTGTTATTTAAAAAATATAACAATAAAAAAATTTGTTTTATTTTTGATGAGAAAATATATAAAAAAAATATTAATCATCCTGTATAAAGCATACCAATACATTTTAAGTTAAAAATAATTTTTTTTTAATTTACATTTATGATCTATTTAGAGACTATTAATCATAAAATACAAGCATCAAATGAACCTGAGTTAATTGTTACATCTAGAGACTGTATATCTGAGAGTCGCTTAGAAAGTCTAATTACAGAATCTAAGTTTCTCACTATAGAATCTTTGGAAGCTTTAGTAAAAGTATGTGTTATATGACATCTATAAATGTCAATAAATTACATTCTATACATTTTTTTTATCTTCAGGCATTAATTGGAACATTTTATAAACCAGAAGGTGTATTAGCACTTGGGTCACGGGAAAATGAAAATGCTGCTAGTTTCTTATTAGAAATGCTTCTTAAAATAGTTTTACAAAATCGGTGAGTTTTATTTAACGTATCATTCTTTTCTATACTAAATTAAATATAAAAACCACAGGGATAGAGTAAACACTCTATGGGAAGCAGTTAAGCAGCACCTGTACAACCTTATGACAGGTGCTATAGAACATAATCACATGTTTCTTTTGGAACGCACTGTAGTTGGACTAATGAGGTTAGCATCTCGCCTTATGAGACGTGAAGAAATAAGCTCAATGGTAAACTAATTTTATACTCATTGTATTTTAACTTTTAATATTTTATTTGTTATTTTACATTGTATCATGTAGGTATTGCAGTCATTAAATGTTTTACTATTGCTCAACACAGATGCTTTACAAATAGTTGGGCGTCAAATAGCATTTGGAATGTATGAATTATTAAAAATGTGTGCTGCAAATATTCATACTAGAGATGATTGGACATTAATCTTTTCTATATTAGAGTATGTTGGTGCTGGAATTATTGTATCTAAAAGCAATAATATAGGTATGTTTCATATATTCAGATGCATTCCTCCCTTTGTATAAAATCTAAAAAATTAAAATCATTAACTGACAAAGTTTTAATGTTCAATAGATAATCGGTCTGATAATGAAGTGGCTAGTATAAGTGACAGTAATGATGATAGTGGCTTAGACGTGAAATCAGTTAATAATATCATAACCCCTTCATCTTCACCGCCAGATAGTAAATCAGAGTGGTTAAAGGTAACTACATTTCGCGCTATATTCAACAATAAATTCATTTAAAAACCAATTTTTTTTATGCATGTAGATTGAAACAAACCCAGGGGCGTTAGAAATTTGGCCAGATTGCTCAACATTTAAACGTCATGATGCATTATCTTTTGTTAAATGCTGCGAATGTCTAGCGTTTTTAGTGCGTAACATTGCGCATATTACACCATACAACTTTATCAAATGTGTCTCTGTCATCAAAAATTTTGCACGGGCCAGCTTACAATCAAGTATAATGAATTATTAATAACACTTTTTTTTAAATATATGTTCAAGTTAACTTATTTTAGAAGATAAAAATGTACGTCAAAAATTAGGCAACAAACAAAAAACTAGTTTGAAATCAAACAAAAACAAAATGTCTAACCCATATGATGCAGATGACAGTGACCCTGAAGACATTCCAAGTAGTTACACTCAAGTTTCTATTCAGGTAATTTCTCCATTATCTACTCATTATAATATATTATAATTAATTACAAATCATTAAAATGTTTTCAGCTTCTTGACCTTATGCACACATTGCACACAAGTACTGCAGATATATATCGTTGGTGGGCAGAAGAAAATCCAGACACAGCACTAATATCTTTGTGGAGTTATGGGTGGTGTCCTCTACTCCAAGGTATTGCCAGTCTATGTTGTGATTGTCGACGTGATGTGAGTAAATCAAATTCCCAATTTTGGTGTATAAAATTATATTTTATATTATGTTTTTATATATAGGTAAGAATGAGTGCTGTAACATACCTACAACGTGCCCTTCTAATGCACGACTTAGCAACGCTCAACGGTGATGAATGGGAAGCGTGTTTCCGCAAAGTTTTGTTTCCATTAATGAACAAACTGTTAGAATGTGGAACTGACATTGATCCAAGTGGTTTGGATGAAACAAAAATGCGGTCTGCCACTTTGTTATCTAAGGTTATTATTATTACATTTTATGCAATAAGATTTATAGATTCCTAGTAATCTAGTATTAAATAAAATTGAGTATATTTTAATTTTTAACAAATTTTAGGTTTATAAAACAAGTGTTATAACAGCTTGAGTGAATTTTTTCTTTTTATTGAAAATTTTAAATTAATATTTTAGTTATTAATTATTATGAATTGAATGTGGTACTGAATTGATTTGAATGATTTTTTTTTTAATAAACCAAACAAATTTTCTAGACATTAATCAAATATAAATATTGTCATAGGTTTTCTTACACCATTTGACTCAGCTTCAATCACTACCAACATTTGTTGACTTATGGATCACTGTTCTAGAACTGATGCATAAGTTTATGATATCTGACAACAGTGACACTTTGGTATAAAATTAATTAATTTCTAATACTTTTCAAATTTTGTGATTTGCATTGAATTATTTTTAATCTTCAACTTTAATTTTTTATAAATAATTATGATCAGAGTGAAGCGATTCCAGAAACCTTGAAAAATATGTTATTAGTAATGTTAAATGGAAAGGCAAATAGTAAAGAAGAGTTGCATAGTAAGCAAACGTTTTGGGATGCTACTTGGACTAAAGTGAATACATTTTTACCGCAAATGTCCAATGATTTGCTTCAACATCACAATAGTAGACAAATTAAGGCACAGGATCATGGTAATGAACAATATCTATTATAATATATAATAAGAAACGATAAACTAAATTTTTTTTCAAATATTTGTTTAGTCTCTCAATTAACAGATACCTCATCGGATTTATCAGAAGTAACTCGTTCTTTTGTACCACTTGCGCCAGTTGCACCAGGTATCATAGTACCTCTTATATCGCCAACTCCTTTGGAAGTAACAAATGAAGTTTTGAATTCTCAATCACCCATTTTGTCTAGTCCTATACTTTATCAAAATGTCAATCAAAACACAGTAATGGGTGTACAAAGTTTTGTCAATCATACTCAACATGTCGAGTAAATAAATATATTTAAAGATTTTCACATAAAAATAAGTATAAAATTTCAATTTAAACATTTATTTTACAAAGGGATGATCAAAATGATGAACTGATTGCAGTCATTACAACTGTTCCAATTTCTCAACCTTATACACTCACAAATAAGAGTGAAGAAACTGAAAATTGTAAGTATTTAATATATATAAATATAATCAACATTCAATATGTCTCTGTTTATGTCTAATAAACAGAAAAATATTAAATTTACTCTGATTGAAAATTGTTTGTTAAATTCTATTTTACATTTTACACAAAGATAAATTGTTTTATGAAAATGTCATATGTCTAGAATTTTTTAATATAATTTGATTAATTTTTATTTTAGGTAATAAACAAGATTGTGAAGTAAATCAACAATTACATTGAAATAATTTTTAATTTATTGTTATAATTATTATTATTATTATTATTATTATTCAGTTTATATGTTCAACATTTCATATTATATACATTTTGTATTTGTTCATATTATTTTTAATTTTACTTAATATATATTATAAAGTTAAAATTACTTTAATGGTAATTTTGATTTTGAATTTACTTTCAATTCAAGATAAATTTGAGTTATAATGAAAATATATTTTCATTTGTGTTTACAAGTTAATTTTTTATAAACATTTTAAATAGTTTTCCTTCAAAAATATAGTTAGTATCATTCTGTGATTAAAGTAATATATTTATGACAGATGGATTGAAACACCTCCTTAAATTTATTAAATTAATATATTTTATATTGACAATAAAAAAGTAAAAATTTATTACAATCTAGAGATAAATCATGTCGTAAAAATGAAAAAAAAAATGTGTTATTTCACATCAAATAGTTTCAGAATCTTTTTTTTTCAATTTCTTGGCACTCATATTGGTTATATTATTGAATATAGATAGTATTTTAACAGCAAATGTTATCAGTTTAATAAGTTGATTTACTTTAAATCGATGTCTTAATAAAATAATAAGCAAACATACATGTATAAATTATAAAATCGAAATTAAATTTTGGATATATTTATTATATACAATTAAATGTTAAAAAATTATGAGAAAGAATTATGAATAAAAAATTAATAATTATGTATAAAAAATCAATAATTATCGTTATTTTTAGGAATATAAATTAATTTACATGTTATAAGCCCCTAGCCACCCCTCCATACCACAATACACAAAAAGAAACTATAAATATGCCACTGAATTTACTATTTCAAATTTAGATTTTTATTCTTTTATAGGTAGAATATATGTATATAAAATATTAATATTAAATTTTGAATCGAGTATCAAAAATTCAAACGAATACAAAAAAGAAAAATGTACATATAATAAAATTAGTGATTGATGGAACGAATATTTTAAAATTTTGTGAGTTCTACATTGGTTCCATTGATATAATAGTCCCCCACTTAGTGATGTGAAAATTCCCAGAAATTAAGTTTGAGGATATTTCCCTGAATCCCAAAACTGGGAATTTATTGGGTATAAGATAATTATTTTAAATATTCTTCATATGATTCGATTTTAAATTTAATGTATGGTCATTTTTGTGGCATTTTTAAAATATTATTGCAATTTGCAAAAATTAAACTCTAATATAGTATAGTGTTGTTGTAATCCGAAAGACTTCAAGTGTACATCGCCATTATTCTATGTATATAATTTAAAATAGTAATAATTTTAATAAATTTAAAAAAAAAAATTTAATCAATTATTATATTTATTGTACTCAAATCCAAAGAAAAAAAAAATAAAATTAATCAAAAAAATTTGAAGTTTAAATTGTAAGACAACGTTATAACAAAGTCATAGCCTCATTCCAGCCAAATTCCCTTCAGATTACTACGACGCTACTGTAGGTTTATGTTTTTTATTTGGGGGGGGGGATATGATCAACATACCAATTTTATTTTTACCACCAAAAATTTCAGTAGCACATTTTGTTAGAAATGTTTGTAAATCTATAAAATATGACCAATAAAGTTAGTTCTCTCAATAATTCTATAATCAATTATAATCTAATTTATTGCTTATTAATATTTTGTAAATTAACAAAGCAATTTAGCCAATTGATGCAAAATAAAATATATTAATCAAATATTGTTATTTTAGTAATGTGGTTCTACATATAATTCATTTTTTTTTTAAAGAAACTTCTTGAAAGGTAGAGGAATATTACTAGTGACACTCGCACAATGATAATTTATTACAGTAACCTAAATACTAAAGTATACTTAACGGTGATGATCACTTGATATCGAGTGATGAATACATGTAGGTATTATTATAAAATTTACATAGTACTATAGTAGTATAGTACGTATACTTTAATAATTAATAGGTGCGCAATGCACATAATTATTTTCCTTGAGAAACGAATATGACACCTGTTATTTGCTACTTTTAAAACAATCAATCAAGATTTATATATATCCACCTTGTTAATAACTAACAATTATCATTCAACAATAAAGAGCACTAATTAAAACGATGTAACGAGTTTTTTGGAATCGTAATTCTAAAAGTATCATTTGGAATGGTCCATAAAAGAAACAATTCCCATTTCCCATCACAAGACAAAATCTATTAAACATATACTAATAATGTAATTTGTTAGAATATTTATATTTATAGTAATAACTGAGGTATTTAAACATGGTTAATTGGAATTTAAATATATTTCATTTTTAATATTTAGTGAAATAAATTGATAATTGTTTGTAAAAATTGTTTTAATAAACCTGCCAATGTAAAATTTCACTGTTATTCACATTTTTGTGTGTCTTAATAAACCTTTTTATTTTAGACTTAATAAAGATTTTTACCTAGGGCAGTATGTAGTATGTTATAATATGTTTAACAATGCTGAGTGGCGACAGTGTTTATAACTGAGAATAATTTTTGCAATGCAATAAATAAATTATCTATTTATGTATACAAGGAATCTAAATCTATAATCAATTCAGCGAATACTCAATTTCTTTTGGTATTTCCATTTATTATTTTAAAATTAAAGTAATATTTATAAAGTGAATAAATTTTTAAAATGATTATTTTACATATACATATCAAATTCATCAAAATCTGGTGGTCTCATATGATCTGGATTTGAACTGAATCTGTCAGCTCTTAATGGATCTGGGTTGAGAGGGCGTATCGGATCAAAACGTGCCATTGGAGGTCTCCTAAATATTAAATATTAATTAGTAATGGAATAACATTAAATACAAAATATTAGAAAAGCCGTACCTTGAATTCGATGGTCCTGCAATCCCAGCATTTGGGTGAAAGAGCATACCTTCACCAATACCACGTAAACCACCTAATGGATCCAAATCTGACATGCCATATGATGGAAATGTATTTATTGGATGGCCTGGTTCTGGTCGTTCTGGATATCTTCCAAGAGGTCGTTCAACTAGCGTTCTTAATAAAATAAATGTCAATTTAAATTTTAATTACATTAAAAAATATGAAAGAACACATACAAGGGAGGAGACTTCTTTGGTTCATTATTGGTCTGAGTGCTGATATCTATCTTCTCCTCTTTTACTTTTATCATAGGAACAATTAGTTCGTTTTCTAACAACTGAATAGTTTCATCAAATTTATCTTTATTTTTTACCAAGTTAGTAATCCATTGCACTGTAGAATTAATATTTCCAATAGCACTGCATGTCACTGATTTTGTCTTTACATTCTAAGTAAAATAGAATCATAGTAAAGTTATGTTTAACATTTTGGTATTTATTTGTTATCTATCTGCGATCAACCTGTACAAAATATATCACCTGCCATCGGGTGAGCAGTCCCAAGTTAGCAGTTTTTTTAATTTAAAAACTGAAGTGTTGATATTTCTATGTATTTTTATATCTTACAAGTAGGTTAATAAAAAAATGTGATCTATTCTTGGAAAAAGAGATAAATGATTCTTATAATATCTATAAATTCATAACTATTTTACAAATGTTATCAGTTTATTTTAAAATATAGTTAAAAATGTATTTTAATAAATTATTTATGCAATATTTAATACTAGCATTTAATTTTTCCTATGAAAATTATTATTATAAAACAAATAAAATGTGATATTTAAGGAACTTTAGAAAACTGATTTTTTTTAGGTGTAATTATGAAATGTTATTTGTTAACTATGTTACTATTAATTGAAAATAATTTATTACAAATATTATTATTATTTACCTATAATTGATAGTTGTTTAATGCTATATAAAAAATAAAGTACAACGGACAGCTATACAGTAGCAGGGTGATATATTTTATATGGAGTGGTGAAATAGTTATAACAAACAAATACCAACATTATTATTAATTATATATAAATATTTAAAACTTTAGGTACATATAAATTCAACACAAGACTTTCAGCAGCCTTGACAGCAGTCAACAAAAACAATTCCTTGTCACGTATATACTGTAACTTATATGTCTCATTTTGAGACCAATTTGTAGGTAAGATATCAGATGGTTGCACATTTTTATCCTCTGTAACCTGAAAATATACATACATTGATACCTAATATTTAAAACTAACAGTAAAAAATAAAAATATATATATATATTTAGTTTGTTTATACAGTAAGATATACTAGGTATAAGAATAATCATAACTATGTATATTATGTACTGAAAACATGTTGAAGGTTATAAATCGAAAATACACTAGAATAGATAGTCAAAATTAATTAGTGCAATAAAAATAAAAATATATCTAAACATTTATAAATATAAATGGATTGCAATAATGTTCACAAACGATAACATCGGTTAAGGTAAAATATAATGTTAATAGGGCTAAAATATATGCCAGGCCAATTAGATTTTATACATAAACACTAACATAATTTTCTAGTCTCCGTGATAGTAGATACCTATTTTAATTAATTTACATAAGAACATTTCAGTCTATCTAGTTACAATTTGATACCCCCATCATTAGGTTTATAATGTTATTTGTTTCAAAATAAATCAGAGGCTAAAACCATACATATATTAAAACTAGTTCTATCTGTTGAACATAAAAACTTCTTTGTTATACAATTTCTAATGTTAATCAAGATTAGTCACATCACTACTAATTAATTACACTTAAATAATTTTGTTTAATTAAATATTAAGTTTAGTAAACTAAATTGTTACCTCACAACCAAGTTCAAGTATTTGAAAACCGTTTTTCAACAACAACCAATGTACTAATATCATCAAATTGTCCTCAGGCTTTTGAATGTCTTTTTTAAAAAATTCAAATACTAACATCCAAAAGTTAGAACTATATTCGGACATGGTGTTCTAAAGGAATGCTGTATCCTAAATTTTACAAAATTTTTAATTTTTAATCTAACAGGTACTTTTTAGTTCATATTATCCGTATTCCGTATCCTGTATTAATTGTACTATTTTTATTCTGTAGTAATCACGTTTTCACGTCAGACACGTCTTAACACTCTTAACTCTTAAGATATTATCATATTATACAGCATCATAGATAAGAATACAAAATTGTTTTGTCATGGTAACCATAGATAATAAAGAATGGTAGTAACTGCAGATATGTTGTAGATATGATGAATACAAGAAGATACAAGAAGTGTAAGCATCCCCCTAACATAAAAAGAAGAGTTTGCTAATTGTCCATGGATCGTTCGCCGGATCACGATGCTTGTAATTGCTTATATTCTGACAATTCTTCATGAGCCATGATTTTTCATGTCCCTGCCAATCTATCTGCTGCTGTTGATTGTTTTAAATTTTAACTCTGTCGTTAAGTTTCGACCAGGGTAGTTGTTTTACAATTAATTATTGTATTACTACTACTTTGGTCTGGATTGTCGATTATTTTTGTTCATAGTATGCGGATTACACTGGCCAGATTCGATTCGAACGTCAAATTCAAAACCAAGGTAAAATAGTATAGTAAGTTCCGTTTACAGTCATGCATTTCCGTACTGCTTTCAACAATGTAGTTGGATTTTGGTATTTAACCATTTTATTTTAATAAAAGTTACTTGTAATTATGTCTTCCTATCAATATATTTAAACATTGTATCTCAAATATGTATTTGTTACCTATTTGTTTACAGTGTTAACTGATGTATCCATCAAGATGGGCTGACAATTTAAAATATGCTGAATAGAATTTAAGATAGCAACCAAACTTCCTCTCATACACTTATTTTCTAACCGTATTATTTGTTTTTAGCTCCAACTATGGTTATTGTAATTTAATCCTAGACACATCCATTTTCATGTGCATATTTCTGACAATGTAATTATCCTGATTTTGTACTTCTGTAGCAATCCTACTTCGAGGACAATGTTATTATGGGCAACTTTTAGGTAATCGAGTGTCAATTTACCACAGCATTGGCACGTATGTTTTCATCCGATAGATAAACTAGCTATGGGATAAAAGTTTGTGTGCCAATGCTGGGGCATTTAGGTTGTTTGAAATACGCTCATAAAAACATTTGACTTTGTCGTATACTTACATCAGAGATACCAGTTCAGAAAAATTAGATTATCGGAAGTATGTACATGAAAATAGATGCGTTGAGACAAAATTGTTATTTGTCCTAAACAACCAGTGAATAAAAATTATGTTTGTTATAGCAATAGATTGCAGTAATTAGATATTACAAATTATATAAATGTTTTTATTTTTTTTTAATAAAATTTACTCATGATTACTTTTTCAAATTCTATAAATAAATTAATTTTGTATTCAATAATAATCTTGTACTATGTTTAATTTATTAATTTATACTTGAAAAAAATTATAATGCATTTTCATGTGTAATATAAAATGCATTTCAGCACTATTGTTAGTCTCTGTAAATAAACAAGCTGTAGTTTCAATATGATCAACAGTACGTCAGTAGTATTAAAAAGTCATAATTAGAAACATGAATAAGATTATAAAATATAAATAAATTGTTATTTCAAAAGTTACATTATAAACCAATCACCAAAGGTACTCAACCTTATAAAGAGTTAAACTAATTAAATTTTGTCTTTTAAAACAATACTTTTCTGTTTTATTTCTAAAAAACTTACAAACTTAAACTGATTTTTTTTTTGTCCAGTAACTGCAACAACTTATTGACAATTACTTCATTGATTTCAATTTCTTGTCACACATAAATACAATATAAAAGATAATATGTAGAGACTATTAAATAATTTTCATGGTGTCAAAAGACAGCAACTTTAAATATTGTAATATGTACCGTTTTTCGCCAATAGCCGTCTACTACATACCTAATTTAAAATCTTAGTTCTTTTGATTTGTAAAAGAGATATATTCAATCTATAGCTTGGTATTAGACAAATGTGTTAAATTAGAATAACAGTGAATTGATCTAGAAGTGACACTTTATATTTATTTTTTTTTAACTTCAATATTTAATCAGTTAAGACATCTCTATACTATTTGGTTTTGTGGAGAATTGCTGTAATAGTAATTTTTAATTTATTATGATATTTGTGTAAGCTATAAAGTAATCACTTTAAAAAAATTAAAATCTTCCTGAACGGTTTTCATTTTTGACGCAGATCAATGTATATAAATCATAGATAATAAAAGAATGGATAGGCTATTCCTATATTAACAACAGTTACCTGTAGTTACCAAAGCTTCACAGGTCATAGCCGTAATAATCAGTAGGACGAACATTTAAAAACCTCAAATCACCCAATTTTGAGCAGCTATAATTCATTAACAGTTAAAAAATAATAATAATTTTAACGTTAAAATTCATTCAATTTTATTATATTTTATATTCTGAACGGAGTGAAGAATGTATTGATTCTACCATGATGTATGTTTATTTTATTTTATTTTTGTGTCTGTCATCACGTTTTGGAGTAGAAATAATGCTTTGATTTTTGACTTCAAGCCCTGAAAAGGAAAATAAATTTAGTTGGTACTTTGATGAGTCAAGGTTTTCAGTAGTTTTCAAGAGTGTCATAAAAAAAACCCTAAAAAAGTAACGGAAAAAACCGGGATTTTTACGCCGATTTTTTTATTTCGCTGTAACTCAAAAACGAATCATTATAAATACTTGAAATTTTCACCAAATGTTTATATTAACGTTATCTATTTACGATTATATTTTCAAAATATTATCCGACCACTCCTCAACTCCAAAACAAACTTATTATTTATAAGTCAATCATAAGACCGATCTGGACTTATGGAATAGCAATCTGGGGTCCAGCCAAGCCCTGGAACATCAGGCCAATTCAGGCTTTTCAATCAATTGCGCTTAAGTTAATAACCAAAGCCCCCTGGTACGTTTCAAACTTTACCTTACACAATGACTTAAAAATAATAACTACGTACCACTGAACTAGCCAAAACAATGTACAAACGTTTCCACCAAAATTTAAGCAGGCATAGCAATACTTTAATATCACACATTATCCTAGTCCACCTTCATCCTCCCAAAAAACCCACCACGCAGACTAAAGCGTAAATGGTGTAGAGATCAATTAAATTAGTAATGGAAAGGAGGTGTTATCATTGGGTTTCTTCCTCAACACGATATTCATGTTACTTTATTCTTTTTTATTTTATCTAATTTGCTTATTGTAAAAAAAAAAAATTTTTGACTTTTTAGCTATTTATAGACAATCACAATTTTTCGATATTTTTTTTTTTTGAAATGCTGATAAAAAAAATTTGGCAATCTAATAATTTTTTAAATTTAAAAAAAAAAATTCTAGCGTCAATATAGAAAAAATGTATGAGCGTATGAAATTTTAATTTTTTACGAAATCGCGTAAAATAACGACATATAACAATTTAAATATAACTAATAATAGAATATATCCTACTAATATTAGTAATATTATGCTAGACTGACAAATCATATCTGTTCAGAATCGCTTTTCGTATACAATAATACCTGTTAATTGTTATTGCATTCAAATTTAAGTATTTAACACATCCATACCTACTCACCATCACCTCTACTATACAGCAGAGCGATACCCACTTGCCCACCATTTTCGTGTGCATTATACACATTTCCAATTAATATTTGGGTTGCTAGTCCAAAAAGTTGAAGACAGTGGTTTAGATAATATTAATATTAACACAGAACAATGATATATATATTATATATCCACCTTGGGCAGTTGGGCATACGATTGCGCTCACATGTACGAATGTATAAGTATGGCTATACTCAACCCATTGGTGAATTAAGCTATATGCCGCCTACAAGCAGGAAACTTTCTGCCGTCTCAAATTATAATATAATATTATAAATATATTTTATTTTTTAAGTACGCCAAATTTGCCACTCCAATCACCTGATTATTCTGCCTGTAGGTGTAGAGCACGATTAAAGAAATACCTTTATATATCTTTAATCGTGGTGTAGAGTAACCCGACGCTGACTCGACCTATTTTAACCACGGCTATACTATAGTCAGATAGTCTATAATTAGTATAATTTATAATCGTGCATGATACATTGATACCACGGACTAAGATATATCTTAGTCCGTGATTGATACCGTGACCATCTTTATCTAATATCATTGAGTATAGATAGTACTATCTATACTCAATGCTAATATCTATACCTATTTACATTTTACTGTCAGACGTATGTTGACGAAGTTGTGACAGTTGTGTTCATGTTTCAACTTTCAACTGTGAGCTTCTATGTCTTATTTTTCGCAGTGTTAAATTTTATATTTAATTTTTAAAATGAAAAATGAAATTCGCCGTGTAACTTCGGAAAGAGGAAGTGATTTGTTAGTAGTAAATGGGCACAAATTTCGATACATTAGACAGCGGACTGATGGATATGTCAGATGGAGGTGTTGTAAAAGACAGTGTACGTCTACAGTATTAATGACGATTGATGATTCCGTTATAGAAAATGCTAGTGAGCATAACCATCCTGTTGATCCAATTCAAAAACTTGATAGGCAAGTTTTAAGGGAAAGTTGCAAACGAAAAGCTACAAGTTCTATAACTACCCAGCCAATAAAATTAATTAGAAGTGAACTTATGAATAGCGTAAGTACTGCATTGGAACATAAAGATATAAAATCAGTTAGAAAGGCCATGTATATTGAACGAAGAAAAAGATGCCATTACAAAATTAAAGACAAAGTGAAGATTTTTTAATGTTTAGAGGGAAAAAGCTTTTACATTTACCCCATGTTTTTCAACTTTTATTTGTTTAACAACTGAAGAAAATCATCAATGTTTGATAAGTTGTACAGATTTATTTACAGACGGAACATTTGAATATACTCCAACATTTTTTTTACAATTATATACCATTCATGATTATAAAAATGGCATTTACATACTTTTGCTATACTTTTTTTTAAAGGATAAATGTAAGAATACATAAATGTATAGAAATATTTAATTAGTATAATATGCGAAAAGCAATCACTAATTTTTAAAATTTTAATATTACAAATTGATTTTGAAATTGGTGCTATTGAAGCAACAAAAGAAGTTTTTCCGGCTATCCAAATTAAAATATTCTGTTTTTACTAGGATCAAGCTTGGTGGCGAAAAGTAAATTGAATAAGAATATTATTTAAAAAAAGGTATATTATGATAAAAATAACGATTTAAAAATATGGCTTCAATCACTTTTCAGACTTTCTTTCATTGCTTCAGACAACGTAGAGGATGCTTATGTTGAATATTATATGTGTGTTGAAATATTACAGTTGGCCAACTTTTTTCAAATTTTTTGGAAACGTATATTGAACCTGGTTGTTTATTTTCACCTATTTTATGGGCTGAGACACCATCACTAAATCTTAGGTAAATATTTACTAATAAGTCTTAAAAAAAAAAAAATTGTTTGCTAATTTGCTATAATATGTTATTTATTTTCAGAACTATAGTAAATAATATAACGCACAGTTTAATAGTGCTCATCTACCAATATTTGTTGTTATAATTACCATTATGGAAACTCAGGCTGACACAGTTACCAAATTATCAACCATTTCCAAAGGAATAATCAGGCCAAAATCAAAGGAAGAATTAAAGAAAATTTAATTTATCTGTAAGCAACATAAAGTATGTAAAAAATTAAACGCCAGAAAATATACAAAAGTATATGACCATAGTTGGAAATAGGTATCGGGGCTTTAAAATTTAATTTAAATATTATATTAAATGTAATTTGCCCACTTTTTTAAATTATTTACTTTTCTATTTTGTGTTATTTTCATAAATTTAACAATATTTTTTTTATAATAATAATTTTTGTCTTTTATGACATAGATTGAGCATGAATCTTATGTAACCATTAACGGTACAATAACATTTTTTTGATATTATATAATTTTCTTTATTTGAATAAATGTATGTCATACCCAATTTCACGCACAGTTATGAATCGCCTTTGAATAGTCAAAATCATGTTCTTTGTTATTCTGGCACTGGGTGCAATCATATACCTACTCAAAAAGATAAAACGCTCAAAATCATACTTCACCACTTCTGGGTACTTTCATCTAAGGTGACGTGGAGGGTTTTTAGATATTGTGACAGGGGATTTTTTAGAAACAATAGAAATAAGAAAGTTTTAGTGGTTTAATACATTTTTATGGAGTTGAAATAGTTGAATATAGGTATATTATTCAAGAGTGCAGACGCAAGTGATGAACTTGGTAACATTGGATTGTTGAGGTCATGGTTATAAGGTTCTATTGTTGACATAATAGCACAGAACAATAATACTAGGTAATATTTATGAGGAGTCGAAGATTTATTAATTGAAATGATTGATAAGTTTAGCTTATAGTTGAATGCTGTAAGTCTAGTCACTGAAAGACGTATTAGTTGTTAATGTTTTTTGATTGGAGAAGTTATCTGAATTTATGAAGTCTGAGGTTTAAGGATTTCCTTTTTATTTGTATGTGGGTTATTCCGGTTAGTATTTTCTCTAGGTAGACCTATGAACTTAACAAAAGTATTCATAGGGATTATTAAGTTATATTATGAAAGATGGGAGCAATATTTTTAGGTTTAAGGTAAAGAAGTAATTTTAACACAGAATAATGATTTTACCTAATATGCAAAGATTTGATTTTTTTTTTTATTACTTTATTTATATTTCCACAATCTGTTACATAAATTTTGAACAATAAGTGAAATTGATGAAATAGATAACTATGGCGTGAAGGACGGATTAAAGATACCTTCCAGTGAAGGTACTTTTACAAAGATTTGATTAGATTTTTTTTAATTTATAAAAAGTTAAATTATTTTTGTTGTTTAGTTAGGTTGTCTTGGAGATTTTTGTGGCAGTTTAACATAACTAAATTAAATAAAATAAATGATATTAAAAAAATTTATGTTTCATTTTTCATTATGTGGTATCACGAGTATTAATTATTGACTACTTAAAACCTTTAAGTTTTAACCATGTATAACCACAGAATAATATTATATTATATTAATATAAATACATGTATGCTGTGGTATAACAATGACATAATTGAGTAATTGACAATATTTATTATTTTACATACTGACATCATAGAGTAATACTCTATGACTGACATGGACTGGACACTTATCGTTATCAATAATATGATTACTATAGATAAATACACTATACCAACTTACTATACTATACACCGTGTTCGTGGTGCTTGATATTTTTTATAATTTTCATAATTTCATATAATAATAATAAATTAACTATTAATCAAAAAATAATAGTATTCTCATCTTTTCTTCATTAGTTAACTGTAAAACTACGTCATGCCTGTTGGTTTGTCAGTGAAGGATAGAGTCGATAAAGGGATTGAGATTCCATAAAGTATTGTATGTGAATACCCCATACAGTAATATGGAATACCCACACTGATTTCCATCTGATCTGGTTAGTTCAAGGCCGCTGAGAAAATGAAAACATTGAAAACAATTCGACGAAAAAGAACTTGTTGGTGAATGGTAGTTTTAAGAATTTCATAATTTTCGGACTTTTAAATTAATAATTATATATTTTTGGTGAACTTTAAATTAAATAAATTATATTTTCCGTTTTTAACGTGACCTATTACATATAGTACGTTTTGATGTATAAAATGATGTATGTTTGTTACTTAAGATAATAAACAACAACTAATATTCAATCAGGTAAGAAATTGGGTTTAAAATCAACTTTTGACAATTATTATTTCATTTAATATTATGTGTTGACGTATAATTGATTAATTATGCATATATTAAATTGTTTCTATAGTTTATAGTTATAATTAATTATTAGGTACTAATACATTATTTTTATCAGTTTTTTTCATCTAATAAATTACTGATCATTAAATAATATTTTAGTTTTAGAAATAATTTACAGTTTTGATTTGTCCTTACATATTAATTGTATTAATAAGTACCTAGGTGGTAATGTATAATGTTATTTATTGGTTTGATAATTGTTATTAATTACTTACCTATTAGGTATTATATGTATCCACTTTTGGTATAGTTACATACTTACATTATAGAAAGAAAATTTTTTTCTAATATTTATTATATTATTTATATGTATTTATTATTAATAGTTTTAAAAGTATATTAGATAATTTATCATTGAAATCAAATTATTTAGTTTTGGCTTGTACCTTCATATCTTTCTTTTATCTATAGATTATAGTGTAATACAGACTACTAGATTAACCAAGCATGCTTTATCTCATCTTAACTTTTAAATTTATTTAAATTTAAATGTTAGGAGTTTACTTTTTGAAGAAATGTTATCACTGGATGTTCTTTTCATTAAAATTACTATGTTTTCAATTTTGTATTTATATTACAATAAATTTGTCTATTGTATATATATTATAGTTTGTAAATGTTTTCTACTTTCAATTAAACTATACGTCATATAGGCTATATTTTTAAATATTCAGATAGGAAATTAGATATAATTCTTAGTGAATACAATTATACAACTCAGAAATTGCTTGTCTGAATTAATTTAAATTTCAATAGTTCAAAATTTATATAGATATAAAAGTAAGATAAACATTTTTGGTGAATTAATCAAAGGTAGTTTCTCCACAGATAATATATAACTGTAATAGTATAAAAAAATAATTTATTAATTTATTAAATAAACATAGACCTAACCAATTATAAGTACAGTACTATATTTGTATAAATTATTTCTGTTAAGTAATTTTATTTGGTTGAAATCAGTAGCATTGTTGAGTGATTGGCTGGATACTGATCACAAATAAGTTGATATGATTACATATTTTACTATGTTATGAAGTTATACAATAATAAACAAAGTACTTATTTAATGAACTATTATTAAAAGTACTCAGTGGCATATCCAGAATTTTTGTATGGGGGGAAGGGGGTATACACTGTCTAAAATTATATAAGACATATTGTATGTATTGTGTTCATGTATACAAATAAATATAAATCTTAAAAACAAAAAAATAGTAAATACGACCAATGAGGGGGGGCTATGGCCCATGTGGCTCCTCTCCTAGATACGCCACTGACAGTACTATATTTCCTTAGTTATTTAGTTTAGTAAAATACAAATAATATAACTTATAAGTAAACTAATTTAAAGATTTTTGGAAACACTGTTTCTGTATAATAATTGTTTAAAAACATAGTTATTTTATTCTATGAATAAAGCATTTTTACTTTTAGTATTAACAAATATGTACCTGTTTGATATTGTTCTATATATTTGTGTACTTTTCTGTTATCTTGACCACAATTCGATAGCACGACATACATTTTATCAGACTGTATAAATTGGTATTTCAATTAAACTTATATTTGTGTAATTGTGTGTATGTCTGTTGTGTTTATATGCCATTTTAGTGCAAATGATGATTTATTATAGTAACTTAATTGGGTTACATATATTATAAATTATTTTACCTTATTTTATTATTATATATATTTATTCTATTTATATACTATAATAAAACATTTACTATTTCTAACTAATTAACAATTATTGTTAAATAAGTAATATTCTAAGATTATAACTTTACTCTTATAGAATAGAAATACGTTTTTATTTATAAAAGTTATTTTAGAGTATGCTGTCAGTGTTGAGTAATACATTATACAATGTTAGCTATTTTCCATAATGACCTTCATTTAGTTTTAATCTCATTCTTGGAATAAGCTCTAAGTGTATTTTCTGCCAAAATAATAAAATATATTATTATTATATTATTTAAGTTGAATAAATAAATATATTTTATTGTTGTATTAGGTACTTATTTATTATTTATTTTAAAAAATTCAATGTTAGCATATTAAGTAATTAGTATTTTAACATTATAATAAAAAGATTAAAAAAATGTATCGTATGCTATTACATTTACCTAATATTTGTTTATTATTAAAATTATTAATAGAATAATTAAATAATATTTAACTGTTGTATTTAAGTTAAATTGTATATGGTTCTTTATTCATATAATAATTATTGTTTTATTCAGACTAACAATGATGCAATAAATATATTTTAGTTTAGGACGGCTGGTTAAACAATTTAAGAATAATTATCTAGTATACATAAAATACACAAATATTCAGTCATTTTAATAATCAACTATGTATTATTATTTTACTAATACAAATTATTCGTTGAAACTTAAATTACATCAACATGAGTCGAACATAAAAAAATACTTGTAGGTGTTAATGTTTTGAAGATTATTATCCAAAAAGACGACCGTCACCATTTAAAATAAACTATTCATGAACAGAGTTATTTTTAGGTGTAAATCTGTAAATGGCAGGTCAAAAATATAACAGTTCCTACTTATGAATTCTATAATTACAAAAACCTAATTTTATTATTTATCACAAATTAAAAATACTATTTTTATAAAATAACTTGTTGATTTTGTTTGTCGTTAGGTGCTTTTTAATTTTTGGCACTTATTCATTATTATTTTGTCCATTTTTGTTTCATCATATAATAAAAATATTGGATTCATATGAAGAAGTAATTATTATTATTATTTTGTGATATAGTTGTATCACTTATACAGTTATACGTACATATATTTATATATTTATAAAATATATGTTTTATGATAAGAATATTTATATAATTGACACTACCACAACCAGGGGCATATTTAAAAGAGATGTCCATGTCCTCCATTCACCGTATTTTATACTTATTTTTATTATATGAGATATTTTACAACTCTACGACCCATGTATGCAAATTTGAACTTTTTGTTTGTGCCCTCCCCCCCATAAGACATTTCTAAATACACCCCTGACCACAACTAGTACCAAAAAGGACATTAAACGACCAAAAAATAATAAATAATTATAAAACTTTTTGAAGATCACGTTATAACTTAACATAATTACTGGTGTCAATTTTTAAAATAAATAAATTCCATTTTTTTATTTTCAGATAAAGAAAAAAAAATAATCGAAATGCTGTTGAAAAGTTATCTATAATGTCTGAACACAGGAAACATTCTAGGATCTCGGTGATGCAAATGTTTCATGAGCTCAAACAGCAATTTCCAACAGTTCCAGATCAAGTTGTTTCTGATTGTATTCTCAAGGTAAGAAAAATAATCAGTGGTAATAACATTTTTATATTTATTTAAAATTAACAGTTATTATTTATATTTTATATATATTTTTTTCATTTAAGCATTCAACTAATCGAGAAGCTTGTGTATCAAATCTAAGAAGTGTTCAAAAAAATTATGTTCAACAAACTTATCCATCTGACATTGTAGATAAAATGGCTAACAGGCCTAAGTCTCTTGAAATGTCACAAAATAATCTTTCCTTACCTAAATTACAATTTTCAAATAGACCACATCAATTTGATGAAACTAAGGATTTAATAAACACAAATAGAAGTGATATAGATAACACACAAATTTTAGATATAGATTTTAATATAAATAGATGTCAATGTTCATCTGTTTCGGCACCCTCAACTCCTTTACAGCGGCATCAAGGAGAGCATAGACACAAGTCTTGTCTTTCATTAGATTCTGTGCCATTTGTCGATACACAGTATCGACCATTTACTTCTGTAAGCCTCACCTTAAGAACGCCTACTAAAGATCCTTTACCTCCTTTAGATTTATCAGCTGGAGGAGGTTCTGAACTCACATATACAGCTTGTTCATTTGATCCAACAACTGACCCCAAAAATTGTTATCAATCAAGACTTCATATAAGTATTGACCCCGAAGGTGAAACAACTGTGACTACTTCTCGTGTTATGGTATCTCCTACAAATATTAAATCTATTAATCGGATGACTGAAATTCAACTTCCTGGATCAGTTCAAATTGAAAATATATTACCTAAAACTAAAAGTAATTATTTAATATATATTGTACATTTTTATTGGATTTAAAATTTCCTGAATGAACATTAAATTAATAATTTTTTTTAAGTTAGCAAATGTGTGCAAGAAAATTTTAAATAGATGACATTTTTTTAGTGGTAATTAATGCTCAATTAGAACGTAAGCAGAAGTTGGCTTTAGAATTGTCGGCCGAAAAACAAAGACTAGAAATTATGAAAAAAAATGTAGCATTGATGGAAGACGATATTTCTAAAAGACGTTCATATTCCAGAAAGGTGTGTAGAATAAATTTGATTTTTGTTTTTATTTTTTTATTCCTTTTTTATACATGTATTTATAGATTGAACGTTTAAGAAATGATGTTGAATTATTACGAATAGAATGTAACAAATTAACTGTTCAAGTTGATACAGCAACAGAAAATCAAGGTAGGTTATATTCTCGATAATTGTTGATGTTGAAACTATATTAAAAATTTAAAAAACTTAAAAAATAGTTAAAATAAAGCAAAACTACTTTACAAATCCTAAAAAAAATTAACTAGGTTATGAAAAAAAATTCCAATTTGGTATAATTTTAACAAATAAAATTAATAGTAATCTCGAATTACTAAAAAATAAAAAATATACTTATGACATGATTATGTCGTGGGTTGACACAAAATACTGAATACTTCAAAATGTTTTTCTACTATGTATATATTTTTTATTTATATTATATCAATAAATGTAGCATAACAAGATAAAATAAATTTGATTTATTTTTGTAGATATTATACAAGGTGATTTTTTAAGCAATGCGCTCACCACTTTATTATGCTTAAATTATGCATTTATTCAAATTCTGATTTTTACATAGTTTCAAGTTGTTAAAAACAAGATTTTTATTAAAAAATTATTTTTAAATATATTTATCCTTATATTTTTTAAGTTTTTTATTTTATTAAATGACAGCATAGAGTTAATTTCATATTCCAAAGCAGAATATTTTTCTGAGTATTTTGATACATAATAATCGAATTTAGGGCGAGTAGTTTATGAGTTATAAGTATTTAAAGTTTTGATGTGCGTGTAGTGGAGGGTTACCCTGCAAAATGTTTGTCCTCTACTCCGCTTGTCTAAACTTTGAATATGTATAACTCATAAACTAATTGCACTAAATTCAATTTTTATGTATCAAAATACTCAGAAAAATATTCTGCTTTGGAATATGCAATTAAAACTATGTTGCCATTCAAAAAAATAAAAAATTTAAAAATATACAAGTATAAAAAATATTATAATTTTTAATAAAAAATGTTTTTTAACAACTTGAAACTATGTAAAAATTAGAATTTGAATATATACATAATTTAAGCATAAAAATGGGGTAAGCATGCTTAAAAAATCACCTTGTATAGTATAAAGATAAATGTTAACATTTAAAATATTCTAAATACATAGAATATGGATATAACATATTTTAAAAACAAAATTATTAAAAAAAAATAAATTTAAAAGTAAAAATACTTAGAATTTAATATTAAAATTATTTGTTAAGAATTTTGTCATCCCTTATTCTTATTTGATTACTTAGAACTCCAGTTATTATAATTTTGCTGAGGGCAGAAGTTTTAGATATTATATATGACCGACTTGTAATTTGAAGAATCAGCGACAGTCTTTAAAAAACCATGTAATAGTTTAGATTATAATTATTATTAACAATTCATTCTTATTAAAACTAATAAAGCATAATATAATAACTAAATAACTTCTGATTTCGTTATCAAACTATTTATCGTTTCACTGATTGATTCTAAAGATCTTTACTGCCACCAGTTGTGGACATGTTAAATTGAGCCATGTACACATTGTATTGGAATTCAATTAGTGTAACAATGATCAGTTCAATAACAGAATCAGAACACTTTTAGTAATTAGATTACGTTTTATTAGAAGTGTTAAATTAGAATGAATTGTTCACAGTAATTATAGTCTTAATTATTTCATGATTTTTTCACTACTGTTGCTTATTTCTCGTATTGCATGACGGTAGTGTATAATATCTAAAACTGCTTCCCTTAGTATTCTAATAACAGAGACTAAACATAATAGAATGGTAGTTAATTTAAAGTAAATGTATATTTAGAAATTAGGAAAAGTTGTTTAAAGAGGATTTTGTCTTTCTAACAATATTTGATGATTCATATGATAATTTTATTCTTACAGTTCCGTTGGACGAAACAAATAAACAATTTTATAATAAAATTTATACTGGACAAAAAGTTTCTTTTGGGAAAATGCACAAAGAATATCAAGGTTAGAACAATTTAACTTAATCATTTAATAAATTACTTGTAATTACTTATTAATTTAAATATGAATTGTTTTATCATTAAAATATTATATATTTTATAGAACATTCTGAAAACCAAAACTGGGTTTGTCCTATGTGCACATTCCAAAATCATCCAATATTACCAAGATGTGAACAATGTGATATGGCTCGCTTCGATCTAGGTACTACTACATCAGTTGTGAACAACAATATTCCCCATGTGCACCAAATTAACTGCAAATTTAACAAGACAATGCTTAACATGAGTTTGAAACTTTTTGCAGTGTGTGATGGTGAGAATTTTAACATAACTAACTTTTTTTTAACTATAAACAAATGGATAAATTGTGGGGTATATAAAAATAGCGTAGAGAACCATAGGCCAACTAGACCAATATATTTTTTAGAGATTTACAAAATTTGAAGAGCTCACAGATAATTCCCAGTATAATAAACACTTTATTTTTCTCAATATTATATTATAATATATAGTATAGTTCAAAATATAATTTTTTTTTTTTTTGAGAATGCACTCCTCTCCCAATGCATCTAAGAGAACTAGTCATCTTATAAGTTATAAGTATTTTGAATCTATAATTTTATTTATTGCTCCACAATAACAACTTTTTTTATTTTTTTATTATCAAATTAATACCTTATGAACTACTTTTTATAATTATTAAACACTATATACACTTTTGTTTTTTTTCCTGATGTTAAAATTAGTTATTTAAGATGCACTTTTTTTAGCATACTTTCTAGTTTATAGTGTTTTATGTATATGACAAATAATAAAAAATAAGTATTACTGTTTTATTTATTAATAATAATAATAATAATAATAATATTTATTTAGCAAAATTTGATTATACACAAAAAAAAACACTGTTACCATCTAATTATTTTATGGTTAGTGTTGTGTACATTAAATCAATGTTAGTTTATACTGGCTAAATTTTTTATATTTAATTTTTTATCCAATAAAATGTGAATTGATTTTGTAGGAAAACCACAGCCATATCCTGGAAATATTCATGTAAGAGTTACGCATCGATTAAATCATCAAAGTGAGTTTTTTAAGCGATTGTCAGTTGCTATTACTGAAAAATCTCTTAAGTTGTCATAATATCATTCATATTTTAATTTGAAACACTTACATGTAAAATATTTGTTAATAGGAAAAACTACAAGTTTATACTGAAATATTGATTTTGGATGTATGTTGAACTGTCATCAGTGTCTTCGTTTGATTGGACGAAATAAAATTTCTCCTAATGCCTTTAATGTGATACTTAAAAGTATAGGGCTATTTTTTTTTATTTTGCATTACAAATATCTAAATGGAGTGTATGGATATTTACAGTTGATTTGATAATTGCTCATTTATACATTTATACTGTTATTAAAAATTGTCAATTCTCTAGATACACTATGTACAATGTTAAAAATAATTTTATAAAATTATGATTAATTACTTTTTATACAAGTTGAAATTTAAATAATGTTATGTAATTGAGTGATAAAGTTACACAGTTTTTATAAATATTAGATTTATAAAATTATATTAATTAAAACCAATAAAATTTTATTTGTTTGTATAAAATTGTAAAGTTCAATGTATCAAACAGCAATATTTTTTATTTGCTGAAAATAAAGACTTGTTTTATTTAAAATATTATATAAGTTTGTTTAAGTATTTTATTAAAAATATTGTTATACATACACCATAAATATTACATATTTATATTTATTTTTCACAAAAAACAATGGGCATTTAGAAGAAACCGTCAAATTCAACTGCTAAACTTTTACCAATGCGTTATTTTTTTTTGTACACAAAAAGACTTGGAACATGGGTTGATGCAATAATTTGTTGAATTAGTTATTACATTTTTATTTAAATATATATAATAAAAAAACTTATGTTTGAAATATATATATATAATTATGTGGTTGTTGTGTTTTAAATTTAAATAGCAGTTCCTCTTTCCAAATTTTGTTTGATTTGTGTAGTATGCTCTCCATAGTACCGTTCCAATTTTGCATTGAATTTCATATTTCTTTCATTGATATAATCAATGTCTGCTTCATCATTATGTGTTCTTCTCCTACTAAACTTGTTACGTTTCGCAATTCTACAAATATTAAACAAATGTTTTCACTTAACATTATTATTTTTAAGTTTACAATAATTAATTATACACATACTGTTTTTCTAAATCATCGACCATCTTGTCGATTCCTTCTTTTGAATCTTTAACTTTATCATGCAAATAAGTATTGGCCTCTGCATAGAATGCTTTGCCCAGTTTATCTTTTTGTCTTTGATAGGCGTCCATATCTACTTTCATGTTGGATATCATTCTATTGTATTGACGAGCTGTAGCCTCTTCGTAATCAGAGAAACCAGGATCAGGGTTTTGGCGTTTTTTCTTTCTGTCAATAGCATCTGCTTCCATTGCGGTCATGTTTAAAAGTTTTAAACGGTTGTAATCTTGTCCCTAAAATCATTAACACCATTAAAAATATTTAAAATACAATCAAACTATTTAATAAAATAAAATTTCTTACTTTTTCTTTAGCCTCTTGCCTTAGTTTATCGTCATTTAAAAGCCATTCTGCTTTTCTTTGCCTTGCTTCCCAGTTTGATGGCAACTTCATTTGTTTGTCTTCTTCAACAACTTCTTGATGGTTGTTCACTCTTGCTTCATTCTGGGTAAGAGATAATAAGAATTACATACCCACTATAGTAAATTATTTTATAATATTAAATTAAATTAAAATATTGGCTATGTAAAATTAACATAATAAAATTTAACTTGCTATACAATTATGTTCAGTGCTCAAAATGAAAAATTTTAAGAAATCAGAACGCCTATAAAATTATGTGTACCTATATGCCTATAATATACCTAGTAGATATTTTTTTTTGGCATAACCTTTTACAATCAAAATTATTAGAAATATATAATAACAGATAGTTAATTTTGTTAATTTTTTATTAATTTAATATTTTCCAAACCAGAACCTTTAGATTCTAATTTAACCAACAAGGACTAACGCAAAAGATTATATTACAAACTGGAACACTGTTCTGGTCCATTTCGAGCACTAATAATAATAATAAAATAGATTGTACACATGTATGAATGATTTAGATTTAGGATTGTTCAGTGTTAAATTAATAAAATAAAAAGCTTTTGACAGTAGTAGAGATAAGTGGGAGGGGAAAAGCGAGAGCTCCTGAAAAAAATCCTAGATCTGCCACTGGTAGAGATGTTATAATAGATATTATATTAGATTCATTATTCAACGATTAGAATGAACATTTGATAATGATACTACACTAAGTTTGTTCGTAAGTATACTCCAAAACATTAGGGAGGCTTGAGCACTGAGCATCAAACCAATTTTAGAGGACTAGTGAAGTAATTTACCTCACACATCTCATTAACCATATTATTTCTATTACATTTGAAAAAAATCAAATTAATCATATTTTAAGCAAAATAAATTATTTTAATTTATTAATAAGTAATAATTAAACTGCATACACTTGTTTTCAGAATATTTATTTTAAAATGATTTTATCATTGAGAACATGTGGATAATTGTTAAAATAAAATTTAAATAATAAAAGTTTGAAGTTTGATAGTGAATCTTAATCCATAGTAGTACATATCCAAGATTTTTAATTATTATTTAAGACGATTACTAGATCTGGAGTGCTGGCATCGTAGAGTAAGAATATGGCATTAAATTTTAGTGTGCTAAGCACCCCTGTGATTTGCATCAATGACCTTAGTCATCAATTTTTATTATAATTAAAAATAATAATACTTACTCTTTTGATGTGGAGGTCTCTTAGTTTCTTCAAACGATCCGCTTGTTTAGCTTGGACAGCTTGGCTCATGGCTAAATTGTATAATGTAAATACTACAGTTTACCTTTACAGTGGTAAACTATCTATTACAGCATTATCATAGAACAATATTATGCTTATAGTCACACTCGTTTATAATATTTGAGGTGGAGTAGGTGGACTAAAAACTGATTTACTGCCTTACTGCATAAAAATAAGCCCTAGAGTACGATATATATAAATATTAAATGTTATTAAATGATGAATAATGTTGACATTTAATTGTGAGTAGTGAGTAGTGACTGCGAACTGCGAAGTGCGATTAGTGCGAATGATTGGGAAATCTTACTATCTTTTTGTGTTGTTAAATATTTATCAAAAAGATATTATCAGTGTAGCCATTTAGATAAACTTATTGTGGGATAATTTTGTTAATCAAACGATAACTTAAACAACAAAACAAGACAGTCAATATCACAGAATAAAATTTATTCTGTCAATATTAAAAGTGTTAACTGTTAAGAGTGTTAAGACGTTTTCCAATTCGCCTTTGACAAGATACTAAATTCTCTACTGTAAATTCAAATGATTTTCACAAATTTAAACGTATTACGCGTCGGATGTCGCGACGTTTTAAGTCGATGGCGAATGCTATCGTAGTCTTCGTCATCTAAAACATAGTATCATAGCAAGTCCAATTGCAAACATATATTATTTGTGAAATCAACGTTATGACTGTAAGTACCTTATTATTCACTTAAGAAAACATATGTTCTACTTTAACTATAGCTAAAATCAATACTCGTTATTACTCAATAGAGTTAATGACTTAATTAATTAGTTGCTCCTCTACCATGTTGATGGTTAATTATATGGCATTCCTCTCATTCCCGAGTATTCATGATAACATATAATATTGATTTGCCATGTTTTCCATATTAGTCTATTTGTGTAATCAACATTTCTTCACTGCTGTCACTACATTAATGATGAGTGGAGTGCAGTTCAGGGAAATCCACAAAAACTCGTGGTTGAGAAAACTACCGGCTGGTGTTGACAAGAAGTCTGCTCTGAAACTGACTGGTGGACAGAAACTATGGACTGTGTTTTGTATACACGACGATACAGAACCAGTGTTAGAATTTTATGTAGATCAAAAGAAAGCAGCTGCACATCGTCCAGATAATACCGTACCATTATCAGATACCGTCCATGTTTCTGCTACTATTTGTCCTTTACCAGTGATGGCAGGTGATCACCAACAACAGTACCAGTATGAATTTGTTGTAACCCTCACCTCAGATGTTGTACGTTTAGCTGCTCCTTCATGGTTAGTGTGCACTTAGTTATTATTCTCTATTTGCGTAATAATACATTTTACCTTTATAGGAATCAGATGATGGATTGGGTCCAAGGTTTAGACATGAAATTGCGTGAAATGCATATATTGTCCCCAAAAGAAAATGTCTATACCAAGCCACCAGAGTCTAGACCCCCTCTATTACCAACTAGAGATCCCAACTCTCCACTGCCACCACCACCGCTACGGGACTTGTCAACAAATGTTTTACCTGGTGTTGAACCCGTTGTCTCAGTAGTTCAATCAATAGGTGTGGCTAACCCAAAAATGGTTGATAGAAACTGTTTTTAAATTAATATTGTTATTTGGTTGTTAGGTATAGATGAAGGTCTTTCTTCAGAAATTGAACAAACTTTTTCAACTCCACCTATTAGCCCTAATCCAATGTGAGTAAAATGAGTAAATATTAAATATTGTGACCGAAAATAATACTTAAATGTTTTTATTTATTGATTTATAAATTATACATTTATTTGTTGTAGAAGTCCCAGTGAACCAGTGAATAATATTACCATTGTAGAAGTAATAAATCACAATCAAGTATTTAATTTTAATCAAATGGAACAAGTTTTAAACCAAACAAATGAGCAATCATCTCAAACATTATCTGAACCATTAATAAATTCTCCTAGGCCCAGTAGATCAACTAGTTCTACAACTGAAAATGTTGCTTCTCCAAGGTCGAATAGTAGACACCATCCAGTTCGAAATGCATCTATTTTAGAAGAATCTGTTAGTGGTGCTAGGTCTAGTAGTCATCCAGAATTTAGTGATAGAACAACTAATGTTGATGACATGCCACAAAGATCTACCAGTGAAGTACAAAATGAAGGTCAACGAATTAAAGTCAGAATTGCTGAACCAGAAGATGGTTGGCATAGAAGAAGAACAAAGAGACAAGATATTATACCTCCAATAACTGATCAAGAAGGAACTAGTAATTATGAACATTTAATATTACCTACAGCTATGCAGTCTAGACCACCACCTGCTTCATCCAATTCAGTACCTGCAGATATTGCGATATTACCAATAAGATCTCAAGTAAAATTCAACAACTTTGGATATTTAATCCAAATATTATTAAAATTGTTTTCTTCTTTTGTAGTTACCAATTGGTCGAGGTCGTGGTGCTCGTCGAAAAGTTAACGGCGATAGCTCACACCCTGCATTAGGAGCTGATAGAATTCGTGTAGCAGTAAATAGTAGTACACACAATATGTTACAGCCAGTTCCAACACCATTTACCCCTGTAAGTTTTTTATGGATCTAAAAATATTTATCATTACTTGATAACTTAAATTTTTTGTATGATAAATGTAGACAGAAAATAGAGATTTATTCAGTCCAAGTCGGTTAACTGTTCGTGAAAAGCAAGTCCTCCAACTACGAAAAGAAATGTCCCATCTCGCTGGTGTACGGTTACAATTGAGACGTAAAGATTGTATTAATACTATTGCTTTGGTTGATGTCTTTCAAACTGTTTGGATTGCTGGATGGAAACAGAAGGAACATCCCATGTTGCATAATGCTTTACATTTAGGTGATCAATTGTTGAGTGTTGCTGGAAAACCTGTAACATGTTCAACAGATGCTCATAAATTAATACGAGCATGGCCAAGCCTCTATGTTGGTATAATTTTTCTATAGAAGTGCCATAGAATTTCGATAGTCTGGATGAATTTAGACCAAGTTTCATCTAGATTACTGGTTTGGAAATATTTTTAAGGGAATTTAAATGACAAATACATTTTGGTCTATTGCCTTTATTTAGTAGTTCTGATAAAAATATTACAAAAACAAATACATTATAATGTATACAATGTAATAATGGGTGTTAAAAAAGATCAATTTTTAATATTTTTATTTAATAAATTAAATTATTTATTAGCAAATAAATCAGTTATTTTTTTTAAGTAGTGTTCTCAGCTTTTATTTAAAACAATATCAATTAATATTCATGGTACAGCAAACATGATAAGAGCAGAGGTATCTTTGATAATAAAATTGTAGATACATTTGTTATATTTAGGTAATTAATTTTTGCCGTCTTTGCTATTGCTATTAATAGCTTAATGTACTGATCAGACTACCGAATTTCTACTTTATGTTTAATATAAGTTACTATTTAATGTGATAACGCACCAAAAATTGTCTTATGTTTGTAATTTCAGGTTGAATTAATTATTAGGCGTGTTCCTTGTGGACGTGTATTTGTAGTACGCCGACAAGAGCAAGGCCAAGATCTTGGAATCATCCAAGAAGGTGGTACAGCTGAAATTAAAGATATACTGCCAAATAGTTTAGCTGCTGCTCACGGCTTATCATCTCGCACTCCTACCTTAGATGGATTGTCGTTTACTTCTTGGACACTAACAGAGATAAATTCTCGCCCATTAAACTTATTGTTTAAAGAAACTGAAGTTAGAGACCGTCTGAATGCAGTTGGATTAGACATATCATTACTAGTGCAACCAACTGATCTTATATCAGCACTACGCAAACAGCTTAAATCCTTAAAATCATTCAAAGACTTCTTGTTGATATAAACTTCACTACAATTACTGGTAATATAAATAATGATTATAAAACATGTTTGTTATTATACATTGTTTATTAATTATATTTTACATTTTACTTTGTTGATGGAAATGGAAAGTACAATATTTTTAAAAATCAGTTTTATAATGCATATTAACATGTACAACATCTTATGAGCCCTACATAAAAGATTATTTTTAATCATAATAATATAATACAGTAGAGTCTGCTTGTTTAGGACACCACATAAAAGGGACAAATTGGCATAGTCCCAAACTATTTTGTTAGTTAAACTTTTCGTTTAAGGCAATTTAACTTCGTTTATTTGGGGCTAACCATTGGTTAAAAGGGATAAAAATAAAAGTGTCTAACTAGATATTCTGACCTAAATATTCTACATTCTTATCTAATCTTTATGGTTTTATTATATTTTATTTATATATGTATGTATATTGTATAATATGTACAATGTACATATATCTTATGTCAATTATGTCAATCATTTCTTTTTCTTCATATAATGTACTACTGCTAATAATAATAATATGTAATTTTTAAATGAAGTATGTATGTGTGTATTTTTAAAATAAAGTTATTATGTATGTACATACATGCACTTTAATAGTTTTGGTTTATTAGTTATTCGGTTAATTAGGACAGTTGGATAATGGGGCCCAATGTGTCCCAATTAAGCGGATTCTACTGTATATGGATGGATATCATTTTGTAAAATTATTTATCATTAAATGTTGTTTACTGTTTAGAATGTTTTCTATTTAAAATATTTATAAATATTCAATCTATTTATATATCTAAATAGTATATATAGATATAACTGAATTCTTTGTAAGATAATAAAATAAAATAAATAAAAAATAACTTTAATCTAAGTCATTAAAACTGTATTCATGCTAAACTCATGCCATTTATTTATAATTATTAATTCAGCTTCATTGTTTAAATGTATGTAATATAATTAGTAGTTTCTAATTACACATAATATTTAAATGTAAAAACACTATTTATGTTAATAATTACACCATTACTGCCTAGTGGACATAATTAATTTAACTAATCTCTTTATGTTCAAATGTCTTTAATATTTTAATTTTTAACAATCTAAATCATACATAAGCAGGCGCGGTTATAAGGGGGGGGCTATGAGGGCAGAAGCCCCTCTCTTAGGCCTTAAGTACAAACTTTAAAGTCTATGCTTTTATGTGCTCGAAATAGTAAATTTTTCATTCCCCCCCCTATTAAATTTCTAGATCTGTTCCTGTACATAAGTGTTACATACACTTATATATATTCATTATTCATTAATGTGTGCATGCATAATAAATTGTATATTTTATTGCTAGTTAAATATTAAATTATTGTAATGATTAATATATTATATTTTATTTTTAAGGACAAGATCGCGAATGCAGGGTCAATACAGAAGAAATATGTTTTAGGTATACTATTAAATAAGAAATATCAGACTATATTTTACTATATAGAATTAAAGTAAATATATTTTTATTACCTATAACTTACCTAAATGAAAAATGGGATTAAGAATTTTTCAAATCAGTATTTTTTCTATAACATTTAAAGTTATTGTTTTCTGTGATAATTTTGACAAAAAAATATTGAGAATATATAAATTATAGTTTTAATTTTAAATGTCAGTTGGCCCATACTAATATAAACATTTCTAATTAAAAACTGAATTATTGAAATTTGTTATTTGTCAAAATTGTAAGATGTACTGCGTCATATATGTGCAATATTATTATATTTTGTTTTGTTTTCGTTAGTAATATGTTTAGAAATTAAATTGCAAATTTTCTTTTTATTGTAATAATTGATTTGTCATACTAGTGGCGTATACAAGATTTTTTCAATTAAGAGGGTTTTTAATTTTTTAAACAAATACATATAATTTGTATTAGATAATAATAATTTAAAATTAGTGAAATTTGTAAATCAATCTATTTTGAGAATTGCAATAAAATTTTTATTTTCTTGATCTCCTTCTACAATTTATTAATAATAACTTATTTTGTATGATACAAATACATTCTATTCAACACCGACTTCTCGTATACGCCACTATATCACGAAGTGTTCAACTGAGCCATATAGTAATACCAAAAGTGATCAAAAACCCAAAAACATATATACATACTAGGTATACAAAATAATAATTTTTATACAAAAATGTCATGCAAATAGCTATTTGTAACAAACGGTTTTTGCTTCTGATGTTACCTAGAAGATTTTTATTTAAATTGTGTGATTGACTACAGTTTACTGCACAATCCTTTAAAAGTATATATATGCTAATACTCTAACTATATTATGTTTTTTTGGAGGGCTGAATTTACATTATTTTAAGTATTTATTTTATAGGATATCATAAACTAAATATTAATGTCTTATATTAAAAATGTAATTTTAAACCATTGTGGTTATGAATATCAGCCATTTATATTTTATTATTTGCTGGCTAGTAGAGATACTAATAATATAAAATACAATTTATCATATAAACCTATACTTTTTAATTTTTGTTATAAACCTAATTTAATTCCAATAGAGTATAAGAATAATTATGATTAGTTAATTTGATAGCTAATACATTTTTTGTCAAAAATATTATATTATATATAATATTTACACAAATGTATAATGTATAAAAGTAAAACATCAAATGTAATTATATACATTTACTCCGTAATAATATTAATAATTAATGATTCTGATTTCTATATTTGCATACCATTTCACTATGACTCACAATGACGAGCTGAAGGATAGCTTATTGACCTTGTTGTTACTCTGAAACAAACTATAATTCTCAGAATGGGTAGAAATTGGTAATCAATTACAATCCCTTAACTATATAGATCCCTTAACTTAGTGGAACATCGATTATCCGCTAGGCACTGGATAAATAATCAAATAGACGCATGGGAAAATTCTTATTTGTTTTATGAAAACAAAATGATAAACAATGATTTTCAATTTTCGTACATTGTTGCAAAATATGTGTTTGTATATTATTATGAAATACTGTAAGTATAGTTTAAAAAAACTGATGTGGTTGTTTACAATTTGTCCAAGGATTAAACAGATTTAGTCAAAAGCAATAAATTCACAATATATATATTATATATATAATTTTCTTTTGGTAATATTTAATTCAACGAATTAAAAGTTCCTTACAATAAGTTGATATTAATGCAATTAAAAAAAAAAATTATAGCATCAATTCATTATAAATTTTTACGAGCGTCTGAAATTAAAATTACAAAATTCGTTAAAATAACTTAAATTTTCAATTAGGTATTTTATCGTTAGAAGTTTATAAAATTGTTTTTTTTTTAATCTAAACTTTTAAATGTAATACTAGATTATTTATAAGTTGTATTATAGTCATTTAAAAATATTAAAGATACCAAGGCACGATTTTTTCACAAATATTTAAAGTTATAAAATTCGTCAAAAACACAAAAGTTTGTAAATTATTGTATAGTAGGTAGTTAAAAATTTATAAAATATTCAGTTTTTACAAATAAGTCTTCATAATCTTAATACAAGGTTGTTCATAATCATAACTCATAAGTATAGGTACGTGTTTCCACGTTGACGACGTTAAATGAAATAGACGCGCGTCTATGGCATTACAAGTTACGTTTTACGACAAATGTTTTTTTGTTTTCACTTATAAGAGCTCTAAGTTCCACAGATTTTTTTCTCACATCTATCAATTCCCTAGAAATAATTTATATGGCAAAACAACGTTTGCCGGGTATATATATATATATATTAGATATTATACTTACACAATTTTTCTTTATGACATTTGGAGCTCAAATTTTGACGAAATTACACATTTATTTAAACGATGAATATCAGTGTTCATTAATTCATTATCATTTGGTTATAATTTAAAACATTATTCTCGGTGCTATAGAACTTTTATAGGTATGGTATACATTATGAATTTCACTTCATGTAAAGACATTAAAACATTTAGATTTATTTTATGATATAATAAATTATCTATTTACATTAACCTATTCAAACTAGTTGTTTTAATTGATAAGGTGGTATTTAAACAAAAGAAAATAATAATATAATAAATCCAATAATGATTTTTGGCATTACTTGAATAAATTTACCGTAATACTACTAAAAATAAATTACAACTTTAATAGTAATATCAAGAAATGTAATTAGAAATATAAGCTGACAGATTGTCTCCGCACAGAATTGTTTTTCCTCTACAAATATTGAAATAAATAACGGTGTATTGGTGTATTATTGAATATAATTTTATTAAATTCACTATTACAGTTATCCATTCGACATCTACCGTACAGCAGGCGAGTCGGTCGTGTCCCGTTTCAATAATTTTAAATAGTTCAAAAAAACTTTATATTTTATGAGTATTTTTTTTTATACAATTATCAATTTTTTTATTTATGAGGTATGACTAAAAGGTAGGTACTTAATAATGACGTATTGCGTATGCAATTGTACATTTATAAATAACACATAATTATATTAATGTGTTATTTATAATTAGTATGTAATTTGTAACTTACAACTTAACAAGTTATATTAAATTACTCAAAAATCAAATACGGTGAAATGGGAACTGCCCCAATAACAGGTGGTGCCCATTTATCCACCTTTGTATTGTATTAAACTTTAATTTGATAATTTTATTATACCTAAGCCCTTAATACAATAGATAATTTAAAAGTAAAAAAATTAAAGGATAGGTAACTCAATTTACCCAGTAATAGGAGGTAGGGGTGGCTTAAAACTATCAAAAGACCGCCATATAAAGACGAATGAAAAATTATTGTATTTTTCTTCATGAATATTTGTCCAAAATGTCCATATAAGAGTAGGTACCTACGTATCATTCAGACTGGTGTAGATCTAGAAATCTAAAGTGGGGGGGAGGGGTACATTTTTTCCAAAAAAATATAATTATAATTTATTTTATTACATATTAGATAATGTATAACATAGATTAGATTTGATAAAAATATCTATTAACAATTTAATTTATATTTTTCATTTATTAATTTTATGATTTAGCTATATTGTTCCACTTATTTTTGTTCATATTTTTTAGAAATAGATTTTAAGCGCAGTAAGAAAAATTGTTTGGTTGTTTAACCCGGTAAGATGAATTAATTCAATTGCCTACCAGCTATCAGTATTGTTTCCGAATGTTAAATAACTGGTTTGTCTGATTTGAGATTGAGATTAAGAATTTAAAAAAATTTAACTTAAATTTATAAGAGCGCCACTGCATGTAGGTAGGCAGGCACTAATATGTATGTTTTGTGGATAATTTTTTAGAACGCTCGTATGTTTGTATCAACAGTCGATTATTATAAATTACAAAATATGATAATATTGTTCAATTTTTTAATTTCAACAAAAGTATTGTCGCAATGAACAACAAAAATATTGAATTAATTATTACAATGGCAGTGATTATGTATATTTTCCATGCATATACTTATGTACACAACTGCGTTGTTAAATTTATAAATCAAATACCAAATAGTTAACCTATTTATATACCTATTACTAATAATGGCGTAAAAATTGAATTCATAACTTTAATGTTTAAATGGTATTAATTCACTACCTATAATAAAATGAGTTGTTTAGTGGTTAATATATTTATTGTTCTATTATATCTAAGCATTTTGGTCAATGCCACTACAGCGGCTGGTAAATATATAAGTGCCTATTAAACTTAAACCTATATTTATTATTTTTTTTATAATCTTTTATAGTACCTACATATACCAATTTTTGGGTACATTTCTATTCCAGACTGAATAGCATGTTTTATAATTCCTTGAATTAACACATGTTCCTCCTTGTAAAAATTTTTTTTAAATTATCAAAATTTTCATTTTCAACAGTTAAATTTTTTTAATTTCACACTTCATTACGAAAATTTAATAATCGCTTTCAAGATTTTAAACGATGTTCATAACATTTTCAATTATTCGACAATTCGACAATCCGTTTAGGATATTGTATATGTTGATGATGTTCTTGTTGAGCTTTAAACAAAAATAATAGATTTGCAATCTCAAGATTTTCTTAAAAACGTAGGTATTGAAACAATCGTCTTTACTTTATTTTGCTGAACTTACTCTATCATTTTCAAAAATTAAAAATATAGTTGTAATATACTAAAATACTAATATATGTATTATATATATATTATGAATCTACATATGTGTGCAAACAGAAATTTCTCATATGAAAAATATTAAAAACCTACCACAGTAATACTACTAATACTTGATTAATTATTGTTATTTTATTTGTAGAAATTGGTGCTTCATCATGTAGATATTTAGGTGACATTGATCCCCAAAATTTTCGCTGTCATAAAGATGCAGTGAAGTTAAAAAAAATACCATTAGAGTGCACAGCTTTAGTTTTTGATGGAGTAACATGTAATGACGAATTTGTAATTTATCCTTCCTACGATAAAACGGATATAGGTAATAACTAATAAGCTATTAAAAAAATATTCAGTTAAATATAGATATAATATTATAATATTGTAATTTTGATAAAAATAGCGTAAGTATTCAAAGTAAAAACTCAGATAGTTTTAAATTGTTAAATTTTTAGTTTTATGTTTTATATTAATTTAGTCGTAGATTAAATACACTATACACACATAATCTATGATTTAGTATATTTATAAGATTTAAGATAATATAATGAATAACTATTTCAACTAAATTATTGATAGCATTCTATCATGATAGTGAGTTGTGACCAAAGACCGTATCAGTGTTGTATATCCGATTGACGTAATAAAGTCATCATAGTCGTAATTGTTTACAAATTCAAAAATTATAACTTATAAGAGAACAATCAAAAATAAAAAGTGAACAAGTGCCTAGAATATTATAATTTATTAAAATACTTAAATGGATGTTTTGATAAATCGGGATCACCGTAGACTGCTGTGAATAATTTTTCAAATAATATTACCTATAAATATAGCTGAAAATTATTAATCTATAAGTTTATATACATGTATGTGGTAGTACATATTTATTTCATAACGAATAGCAATTATTAGATATATATATATCATAGTAACGAAAAATTTCTACTCTTTAAGAGTATTTTTTTTTTAATGCCAACAAAAAAATCATTAATTTGTTGGTTAAACATTCAATTTTTTTGAATTTTGAACTTAAAATGTCTATAAATTTTTTATTTTTTTTTCTTGTCAAGATTTTATGTTTTTTACAAAAAACTTACTAGGAATATTGTTTTACCTTGTGCCCATTTGTGTAAAAGTTTTTAAATTTTAGTAATGACGATTTATGTGGGGTAATTAAAAATAGGTTGATGAACTAAATATATAGATTATCGTTTTTTAATACTTATAATGATTTAAAAAAATATATTATCATCAAATTTATTTTGATCATAGTAGGTATCTCATCTATAATCTATTTGTCAATATAATATATTATTCTGTATATGTGTGTAACTAATATCAAAAAATTATAATTTATAGCAGATAATTAATGTATTTAATGTATACCAATATTATTATGATTTATATTACAGACCTCATAAAACAACTTGTAGAATTTAGCCCTAATATGTATTTATTTTATGGTCATGATGGCTTACAATCTTGGTTTGAGGCGGTTGATCCTAGAAAAACTAAAGTTGAGGCTCAAAAAGTGAAAATATTTGTAGCCGAATATCCTGTTGCGGGATTGATTCTGAAAGGAATATATTATAATTATAATATTGTAAGTATTAAATTTATTACAACGAATAATTGTATTTACCAACTAAATATACATTGAAAAAAATTAGTTTTCATCCTGTTACGAAGACTTTTTGAGTTATATGGACTTTATTATTATTATTATATTTTTTGTTATTTTACAACGACCTGTGGTTTTTTTTTAAATATTTTTATAATGGAAATTATTTTCAATAAATAATTTTTTAATTTTTCATTAGTAAATGTACAATTTGTAAACTTTAAAATACTTTGGGCTCATTTTTGTGCTATCTATAGTCTATTTTAAATGTTTGACTTTTAATTTTTTTTTATTTATTTATTATGATTTTTGAATTTCTATAACAACTTAGGTAGGAAACCTTTTCATATCATTTCATTATATTCGTAATTTCAGTTATAAATATCTTAAAATAAAATTAGAATATCATAATTATTATATATATATTACACGGCTATGCTTTAAATAGTTTGATTATAATAAAAAACTATTTATATATGAATCGATTATTTAACACAAACAGAGAAAATATATAGTAAAAGTTTAGAATAAAGGTACAGATTATACAACATAATCCTTACATTTCCAGAACATACATAAGAAATGAGGGATTCATGTTGGCTTGAGACAATAACCGCCTAATAGGTTGATTGTGCGTGTAGTTAGTGGTAGAATGTGGAATTAAAAAGGGAAAGGTTGTTTTAGAAATGCGTTAAGAAACCTTTAAACAAAAATCCTCTTTATTATTTTAGATCTTACATATATGAAGTTTATACTCGTTAAACTTTTACACTCAGCCATTATTGTTAAATCAGACACAGGGGTTCATGAGGCTCGCATGGTGTTTGCAACTAATGACTGGCAAACCGAAAAAATCGTCGCTATACTATTCAGTATTATTTAAACGAAAAATAATGATTTAAATTATTTAGTTAATTCATAACTATTATCCAAGAGGATTTGAAACTAAAAGTTTCTACTAAATCTTAACTAAACTAAATCTTTACACAGTTAACGAGTTTTGTCCCGACGAAATTTCTCGTACAGGAGTTGTATCCTAAATTCCTAATGATAAAAATGGGGTATACAAATTATGTCCCAACTGTTTTATGCAGTCTTACACGAGTTGTATGCTGATAAATTCAAATCAATATTTTACACAAGAATACAATTTATAAAAACCGTATCATTTAAATTTAAAATGTTTGTAAATTTCTCAATTTGAATTATAAAAATTGTTTTATTTACATTTTTGCCTAATATGTAATATTATTAAAATTATTTTTGTAGTTATTTTTAATTTTAATTTATATTAGTTAGACCAAATTTGTGTTTAATCCGATAAAACCTAGGGACACAATTCAGTATTTGGGACACAACTATAGTTTGCACCTATTATATTATATTATAGGTACCTAATGATATTTTTAAAACATTTAGATTAATTGCCTCTTTATATCACAAATTAATTTTATATGGTATTGAATTAAAAGTTGAAAATAATAATTAATTATATAAACAATGCTCAAATTGGGAAAAATTATTAAGTAGAGAGGATCTCAAGCCAACGATTTTAAAACTGCGTTCCAAGTGCACAATTACTTAACACAGCCCATGGAGGCTTTTCTCCACCTTTCTCCTCGCCATTACACCAACCATACTTATATTTTGAATACCACTTTTAAGATACACAGATATTTAAATTCCGAATACAATATATTATATTTTGACAGTTATACCCGTAGATATGTTAAGTAGAAAATAAAAAAGATGGACAAGTGAGTATCGCTCTGCTATATAGTAGAGATGGAAATGAGTAAAAACTGGGTTTTTCTTGACGCTTTTGAAAACTAATGAATATTTTTTACTTTTGATCCCCAAAATACCAACTAGATTCAATTTCCTTTTCAAAGAGGGGCTGAAATCAAAAATTAAAGCATTATTACTACTCCAAAACGTGATGACAGACACAAAAAAAAAAAAATAAATACACATTATTGTAAAATCAATACATTTATTACTCCGTTCAGAATCTAAAAACAATAATAATCAACATACATAATTTATTCAATATAATACTAAATACATAACAACATTAATGACTATTGTTTTTGATATAACGAATCGTAAAATTCGTTAGGTATATAATTGGCGTAAATTGAAATACACATTTTAAAAACAATTTTTGGACATAAGTCTGTGCCGTCCCCCGTTCCAGTGAAAAATATAGTTGGGATACAAAAAAAATAATACATATATATATATATTAATAAAGGAGCTTCGTCCCCAGCGCACTCCCCTATTAGAGCGCTGGATATAAATATATCGGGAGTAGTAAACTGAGTCCCAAATAATTCAGTGGATATTGGTACTAGGTAAATTGAGTCCAAAAACTTTATAAAGTTATAACGTTATAACGTGCTAGGTAAACTGAGTCCCGGGAAATAATATTTTTCGAAAGAATAATTTATAAATAACGACAATGTACCTACTTAAAAATAAAAAGTCTCTTCAATGAGTACTGTATAGTGAATCTAGTTACCAATTAGTGATTATCGATTACCGATTTGCTTACCTAAATACATTCATATATATATATATATATATATATAAATACGCAGCAAAGAGGTAGGTAATTAAAATGAAAAAAATAACAATAGAAAACAATTTTTTTGAGACAAGAAATGATGTTGAAATATGAAAATAAAAATATTTCAAGATTTGAATTCGTTAAGAATATCTGAATATATCAAATACATTTTTACCATGTACATAAACAACAATAAATAGTAATAAATAAAAAAAAAAATTTGACTTGAATTTGTATATTATATATTTAATTAGTTGTGATTTTTATGTACAACGTAGTGAATTATATAAAATATTAAAAACAAAAAAAGCACATTTTTAACCACGCCAGTCATATTCATAATGAATTGTGATTTTTATATACAACGTTGTGTATTATATTAGATATTAAAAGCAAAAAAGCACATTTTTAACCACGCCAGTTATGTTAACAATAGATAGTACCAAGCCTGTAAAAGTGAGAAGGAAAATGTGCTGTTTTGGAAACTAAACAAATTATAACCAGGGAAGTTTATAAGGGAGTTTACTTTATACCTTTTCAAATCCGGGACTCAGTTTACCACAAAAACGGTATTTCGGACTCAATTTACCTAGCCCCAAATATATAGATATTAGATACCTATATTAAAATAAAATAATAAAATATTAATAATTTATTAAATGGAATGTTTGCGGTAAAAGCTTAAAATTAGATTTTGGTCTAAAACATTTAGTTGAAACCTTATCAGATGAAAATTACAAAAATAAATAGCAATTTTATAATATTTACTGTTAATAACTACATATTAATTGTCATAAATTATTATTTATATATTAGAAGAAATTAAATAAGTCCCAAGTTCACTGAAAATTAGATTAGTTTTTCATACTATTTATTAGAAGATAAAATGCAATTCAATAAAAATACTATTAACATATTGATTGAATGAATTCGTAAAAATATTTCTAACATAGTTACTCCATACTTTATAGTCACTTATAGGTATTACTTAATAATAGTTAAATTCATCAACAATTATTATAAATTTTAATATGTATTAAATATACTAATATACAGTTTCTTAACACACATGAAGAATTTTTTAAACACTATAAATTACAACAATTACAATTTAGCAACTTAGGATTTGGACGAATATTAAAAATAAAAGACGAAAATGGAAAAATACATTTTGTATTTTATGTATCTTATTGATTTTCTTATATTCAATAATTATATCTTTTCTATGGTGTGTATGAGTTTTCATTACTAATAATTAAGTGTATGTCACAAATTAAATTACAAATGAGTAGATATTACATTCATAATTAGACTAGTGCAAACAAAGTATCATACTTTCCTCTTTTAATTTTTCGATCATATAAATCAATATATGTGTGTATATTATATATTAATCTTAACTACTTAAACTACTAATCTATTAATTTATACTGATATCAAATATAAATACCTAATGGCTAATACATATAATAGTACATCCACATTTGTATAATGATAGTTAAAATTATATGATTATTTGATAATTATTTTATTGTATCCGTAGCATCCAGATTATCATGTTCCTAATGATTTTTACTTAAAATTAAAAACTTATGTTGAAACAATGAAAATTGAAATTCCCAATTTGAAAATTGGGTTGTATCTGGAAGCACTAAGTATGATGTTTTTTAGTAAAAATCCAAAATCTCCAGATTGTAAGTTGATTAATTAACACTAAAATAGCAATAAACATTTAATTAAAAATTCTAATGAGTATAAGTGAGACAATATTTATTACTATATCAGTGACAAATGTAGTAGTTATGAATTATAAATTATTACTTTAAAATCTATATTTTACATCAATAGTCAAAAATAAATATATGTATCATATCTTATTTCTTTTGTTAAAGGGTTTGATTTTACTGTATTAAACGATGTTATGGATTACTTTATAATTGGATTTGATAGATTTAATGAATGCACTTTTTATTTATTAAATGGTGGAGTTGTACCTTTGAATTCAACAGATCCAAGTATTAACACCTTAGTAAGGCGTGTATTAAACCTTGAGTCAAAATTAAGATTAAAAATATTATTATTACAGACTAAATTTAAAGCTGCTTTTGATGGATCAAGCATTGCAAAGGATAAAGTTTATTTCGAATTTTCAATAAATCCTTCAGTAACAAAAAAATTTGAAAAATATTTTATACCATGTGAAGTATCATATAATGAGGTATAAAAATATATTTTTAATTTAATATATCTAAAAGTTAGAGTAATTATGCACATCACATAGTCTATATCAGTGTATTTCTAATTTCGATATTATTTCTTTATACACGTAGTTGAGTATAAGTATTTTTACAAAAAAATATTCAGTTGTATTAAATTAAGGTAAAAAACTGAATAAATTCTGTTAAAATAATAAAAAATTAACTTTTTCTCTAAACATTGATCTACAATCATGTAAACGTATTAAAGTTGTATTTTTAGAATAAGGGGTTGCTTTAATTTAAGTCCAGTTTATACGTAAATAGTGGGCCAAATAGATATATTTTGTTTATTAGTAATTTTAGGTCAAAATATATTTATTCGTGTATAAATTGTATCTATAAATGTTTATTTTCGCTACAATTATTTAACATAAATCCCTAGTGTATATAGGAGTGCCGATTATGAATTTATACCGTTATTAATATTTGCTCTAGGAGTCGCATATATACCCATAGTTACGATAATTTATAAACATTTCTTTTAATTTCTTTTATTATTTTATATTGATACAAATAACCGATTCAATTGTTTTCTGATTAATAATTCGATTTTAAACATACCTAATTCTTTCTTTTTTTCAATGTTAAAATATTAGTTGTACATTTCTACGGTTTTAATTTATTGTAATCTAATTAAGCTACTCTTATCAACAGCAACTGTATATATCAATAAACATTATTCGATTTTCGTAAGCCGAAACTAAAATGATTTATTTATGAAATCCATTTTCTACGATTTAGGGATAATATATCTCAATAGTCCTTCTATGAACTAAATAATCATTTTAAGACTTCGGATGGATTCTTATAATTAAATCTACCTATTATTTGAATTTTAAGATATCATATTAAAAACGTTTTGTATAAATGTTAACAGTATTGTGAAAATCAAGGTGAATATAAAGACTGCATGTGTGTCGATAATCAGGATACATTCTTCGAAAAAGTAATATTTTCTTATGTATAATAGGTACTTAATAAATATTATTTACATTTTATTTTCAATTTATAGGGTAAATTTACTAAAGAAAATTCAAAGGGATTCATAGCAAAGTTTATAGATTTAGTTGATCGCGATCTAAAATGTGAATGTAATGATGATAAGTATATAACGTTTACTATGATGTTAAATGGTTATAATGATCAGGAAAAGGTAACCTGTGCTAAATTAAGTGGCAGCTGAGTGGTAGCTGAGTAATTAAATTATTTATTATTGTCTAATACTACAATAGCTGATATATTAATTTTTAATAAATTATTTATATGAATTAATACCTAACTATTGTAATGTACTAATTAAAACATAAGCATTTAAGTATTTGATTATTAAAATTATTATATTATGTATAATATATTTTCTAACAGTAGCTTGTGTACTTAGAGTATAGGCTTAATATAGTAATGGACAATTAAATTTGTAGAAAATATGAATTAACTCATACACATAATAGATAAAATGTACCAAGTACAGTTGCCGGGTATAATCCAAATTATAGTTTATAATAACAAATAGTTATTTTCTAACACTGCAATAGCTGATATATTATTAATTATCTAATATTTAAAATCTGTACTGTACTAATGCTTCTGAGGCGTCGATATATAAATAAAATAAATAAATAAATATTATTTTTTAATAAATTATTTATTTGAATTAATACCTATAACTATTGTCTTGTACTAATTAAATATAAAAAAATATTTATTTCAATGTATATTATATAGATAGAAATATTATAATAATTTGATATAGTTTGTAGTTATGTAATAATGTTATGAAAGGTAAGTATATTTAAATTAATATTTAATACAATTTAAAATGCTTTTCAATTTGACAGATAAAAACAATTATTAGTTAATCATTTATGTTTTAAGCAAAACTAAAAATATAGGTCTTGATTTTACAATGATTTGTGAATTTTTTTGCAGTGTCATCGTTTGGAATTATTTAAAATTTGAATTTCTCCTTTTTTTTCTTGTAGGAATATAAACCTAGTTGAACTACTTATTTTACTTTTATTTTTCTTTACTTCGGTGAGTCAAAAGCAATAAATTCACAATATTTTCAAGTGTCGTGAAAAACCAAAAACATAAAAAAAATAATAAATAAATAAAAGTTAGGAAAAACAACAATTTATATGTAGGCAAATTCCGAGCTAATTATAAATGTTGAATATTTTTTCAATTATTATCAAATGTTAATCAATACTTTTTCTTTTGGTAATATTAAATTCTTAAAATAAGTTAATATTAATGTAATTAAAAAAAAAATTCTAGCATCAATTTATTATAATTTTTTACGAGCGTCTGAAATTATGATTTTTATAAAATTCGTTAAAATAACTTAAATTTTCAATTATTTTATTGTTAGAAATTTATAAAAATGTTTTTTTTTCAATCTAAAGTATTAAATGTAATAATTGATTATTTATAAGTTTATTATAGTCATATAAAAAAATTAAAGATACTAAAACTAAAGCATGAGTTTTTAATAACTGTTTAAAGTTTATAAAATTCGTCAAAAACATAAAAGTTTGCAAATTATTTTATAGTAGTTAAGAATTTATAAAATATTCAATTTTTACAAATAAGTCTTCATAATTTTAATACAAGGTTGTTTATAAGGCTGCATACTAGTTGCGTCCCGAAGATAACTACAAAAAAAGGTCTAATCCGAATTGCGGCCCGAGTTTATTTTGGGTACAGACGAGTTGCGGCCCGGGTTTTTTTAATTCTAGATAATTTAATCTTGACTGATAAAATATAATCACAGAACAAAAAAAATTTGTACAGCATATATTCATTTAAATAATAACGTAATTATTAAAAAAGTTTTAAATCATGAAAACCACGAAAAAGATAGTGATGAAACATTAAACAGACAGACTGCAAGTAATCAAGTGAAACGTAAAGCTATTGATGATATTAATGAGAAGCCGAGTAAAATTATTCATAGCAAACAAACATATTCATAGGAAACATACATTTCAAACGAGTCCAATTTCCCTCCTATTTTATGGGCAGAATACTCAGCGTCTACTATGCGCACTACTAATAGTTGTGAGGCTTTTCATTCGAAATTCAACGCTTTCTTCTACAGTGCTCATCCTAATATTTTTGTATTCATCGATGTTCTAAAAAATATGCAAAAGGATACCTATATAAAATTAAGAAGCACTCACTTAAATACTCGCAGAACAAATATCATTGAAAAAGAAACATTTATTAGAAATATAATGAAACGGTTGGAAGATAACCAAATTGACAAATTTGAATTGGTACAACTATTATCATACAAGTTTTTACCAGTGCCATAATACCTATTTTACTAAATAATACTAATATTTTAACTTCAATACATTTTTTATTAACTTTTTTACCAGTGTCGACATTTTTTAATAAAAACAAAACATTTTAATATTAAAAAAAACAATTTTAACCTATTTCTTAATATTACATATTTTAATTATATATACGTTTATACCAGTGTCAACATTAAAAAAAAAAAAATAAAACATCATTTTTAACCTACCTGCAGTAACTACTGATGCTGCAGACAGTCCTAAGTTTGTATAAAAATTTGAAGGAAAATGAAGCTTTTTAAATTTAAATTTACATATTTAAATTAATTAAATTATCTAGAAATAAAAAAACCCAGGCCGCAATTCGTATGTACCTCAAAAAAACCCGGGCCGCAATTCGTATGTACCCCCAAAAAAACCCGGGCCGCAATTCGGAAGAAATTTTTACCGCGGGACGCAACTAGTAGCCACCCGTTTATAATCATAAGCAGGCACTGAAACCAACATTTCTAAATATATATATATTAGCTGTCCCCATGCACTTCGTTGCCCGTCCAAATGGGCGGTGGTCGTTTGGGTGAAGATATTAATTTTAACAAAAAAAAATAATAGTCGTTTGGGAGACTATCATTTGTGCCGTTTGGGCTAGTGAAATTATTTTTACCTACTCGTATATGCGAGGAAAAATCTGGTGACAAATACGGATGATATTATTGCTAATCATTAATTATCTCTATTATCGAAAATTTAAATGATTATAATTGTCGAATATACATAAGCCAATAGATATAATATTATTAATATCTATATTAATATTTTTTTTATCGATAAAATACACACATAAAAAAAATATTCTAGTAGCCGTGGCAACGCGTGATTATTATTATTTTTACTGATTTCAACCCTTTATAGTGAGCCACCTTTTACACCTAAGGGTATAAAAAATAGTTAACATAGCTCTCTTAGACCTACTTAGAGCCGTCTCGGAGGAGTTTGGTAACAAACATTTTCAACATTGTGACACGAGATTTTTATATATTAGATATTATACTTACACAATTTTTCTTTATGACATTTGGAGCTCAAATTTTGACGAAATTACACATTTATTTAAACGATGAATATCAGTGTTCATTAATTCATTATCATTTGGTTATAATTTAAAACATTATTATCGGTGCTATAGAACTTTTATAGGTATGGTATACATTATGAATTTCACTTCATGTAAAGACATTAAAACATTTAGATTTATTTTATGATATAATAAATTATCTATTTACATTAACCTATTCAAACTAGTTGTTTTAATTGATAAGGTGGTATTTAAACAAAAGAAAATAATAATATAATAAATCCAATAATGATTTTTGGCATTACTTGAATAAATTTACCGTAATACTACTAAAAATAAATTACAACTTTAATAGTAATATCAAGAAATGTAATTAGAAATATAAGCTGACAGATTGTCTCCGCACAGAATTGTTTTTCCTCTACAAATATTGAAATATATAACGGTGTATTGGTGTATTATTGAATATAATTTTATTAAATTCACTATTACAGTTATTCATTCGACATCTACCGTACAGCAGGCGAGTCGGTCGTGTCCCGTTTCATTTCGCCATCAAATTTAATCCATTTTACCACCGACTCATTTCGCCGCACAATTCTCAAATTATTTTTGTATTAAAATATGATTATGAATTTAGTGATTTATAAAGTGATAAATAGAGGTAGTTAAATATTTATCGTTTGAAACGATCTGAAATCTTACTACTATACTATCTGAATTCTCAATTTTGAACATTGATAACATGAAACTTCTCCAATGTGGAAAACAAGTTAAAAATATTTACAATAAATACACAATACACTAAGCTCGAACAAAGAATTTGCTATCTTAAGGAAAGAGTGACAAGCGACCCTCCGCAGATGAATTGAATTGATTATTTGAACAAGGTTAGTTATTTAATTAAACACAACGAATAATTTGAAATAGTTCAAAAAAACTTTTTATTTTATGAGTATTTTTTTTATACAATTATCAATTTTTTTATTTATGAGGTATGACTAAAAGGTAGGTAATAATATTAAGGTAGGTACTTAATAATGACGTATTGCGTATGCAATTATACATTTATAAATAACACATAATTATATTAATGTGTTATTTATAATTAGTATGTAATTTGTAACTTACAACTTAACAAGTTATATTAAATTACTCAAAAATCAAATACGGTGAAATGGGAACTGCCCCAATAACAGGTGGTGCCCATTTATCCACCTTTGTATTGTATTAAACTTTAATTTGATAATTTTATTATACCTAAGCCCTTAATACAATAGATAATTTAAAAGTAAAAAAATTAAAGGATAGGTAACTCAATTTACCCAGTAATAGGAGGTAGGGGTGGCTTAAAACTATCAAAAGACCTCCATATAAAGACGAATGAAAAATTATTGAATTTTTCTTCATGAATATTTGTCCAAAATGTCCATATAAGAGTAGGTACCTACGTATCATTCAGACTGGTGTGGATCTAGAAAACTAAAGTGGGGGGGAGGGGTACATTTTTTCCAAAAAAATATAATTATAATTTATTTTATTACATATTAGATAATGTATAACATAGATTAGATTTGATAAAAATATCTATTAACAATTTAATTTATATTTTTCATTTATTAATTTTATGATTTAGCTATATTGTTCCACTTATTTTTGTTCATATTTTTTAGAAATAGATTTTAAGCGCAGTTAGAAAAATTGTTTGGTTGTTTAACCCATTCATCATTAAAGATGAATTAATTCAATTGCCTACCAGCTATCAGTATTGTTTCCAAATGTTAAGTAACTGGTTTGTCTAGTTTGAGATTGAGATTAAGAATTTAAAAAAATTTAACTTAAATTTATAAGAGCTCCACTGCATGTAGGTAGGCAGGCACCAATATGTATGTTTTGTGGGTAATCATAACAACTTACATTTATTAAAAGTGTCTTAGCTTTCAACATAAAAATGTTGAACACAATTCTTATATGACGATGAATTTAGTAGTACTCTGTTTAACTTTATTGATTTTATACCTTGACTCAAATATCATATCTTTTAATGAAGTAAATACTTCTAAATGTTAGAAAAACACCATACTTCAGTTACATTATCGAAAAAATGAACTGGACAACACATATGCACCTAATTTGCATATCTATAACGCCGTGTGATAAAAATATTGTTTATTGAAACGAATGTAATATTGTTAGGGTTTTAAAATTTCATGAAATTTATTCTCTTGAAATATTTCACGAAATGAAAAATAAATTATGAATTATTATATCTTAAAGTTTATAATTTCGCCAACTTGCAAGTGAAAATTTTTTAAAGTTGGTTTATTGTATGAAATAGAGATAATTTATAAAATAAATAATAATAATAATAAATTAATAACTAATAAAGATCCAATTAATAATACAAGTGATAAATTCTTGGGCTCGGAAGTTGTTGTATTTACTTTTTTTTGGACTATTTGAGTTATTGCTTAGTGAGCTAAAAATCTTTTCCCAGACATTACGAAATAAGTATCAAAAATTTATAGTATTTTTTGCATGTTCACTATCAATATTTTCTGTGTATAATCAATATATTATTTCTAACCAACTATAACCGAACACGTTTAAAAGAAAAAAAAATATTTTTCAATATTTCATTGAAATATTTCAATTGAAAAATTTTAAGTGAAATATTTCAAATTTAGTACCTCAAATATTGTACGTTAATAAAATACCGATTAATTCAAACAATGGTGCAGGTACCAAGAACCAACAGAGGAGAAAACGAAAATCACACAACTTATTAATTACATATTAATTGTTGCCATTGTAAGTTATTTTATCTTATATGAATTAAACACAATAATGATAAATAACTCGTAAACTCAACTGATCTAAATCCAGTTCAATATTATTTGTATGAAATGATTCGTTTACTTTATAATATAAAATTTTAAATGTAATATAAAACACGTATTTAACTATAAATAATAACACAGGAATTTTCTAAATTAATATATTATAATAATAATATGCAATGTTTAGGTCTACCTAATAATTTACACATATTTGAAATATTATACAATGTATTTTAAAAAGCTCATCGTTTTAAAATATTTACCACAGTTTTAAGTATTTAGCTATTCGTTTATACCACGAACCTATTTACACTAACTGCAGGTACTTTGGAATTGGCTTAAAATAGTATATTATGCAGTGCTTTTGTCAAAATAATAGACCTATCTATTTTTTTTTTTTAATATAATTTTTTTTTAAGAAATTTGTTACAATTTGAAAAATAAGCTTAAATTATACAATAATATACAGCACAGTAATAACAAATTAAAAGTGAGGGTACTTTGTTCGAAGATAGTAGTTACACTTAATTTGATATTAATCTAAAAAACAAATTTGTAAAATAAACAAGTATATCCATCTAAATAATTTAAAATAAACACTTAATAAATAAATTAGATTTATATTAAAGCTACCTAGTAGTTATATTATTAATTTTATGCATAACCATCTATTACTATTTAATATTGACAGGTTATTTCAAAGATGTTTGATACTATTATTATGTAATCATAAAACATTTTAGAAATTATAATCATTAATTATTATAAACATAGTGTACAAAAACTAATTTGAATTTTTGTGCTACTTCTGTATAGTATGTAATTATTATTTAATCTAATTTTTTAGATTTTTGTTATAATTATTACTACTTTATAATGTTTAAATTTTCTTTGTTTAAATGTATACATTTATACAAACTATACCTTCAATGAAAATTCAACTTAAAAGATGTGTGCATAAAAAAAAGCTATATGCCTATTGATATATAACTGTATTTTTCAATAATAATAATAATAATAATTTATAGTTTAATCTTTGCATTATTTAACCAAATTGTACATGGATATATTTTGTATTTGCAACGAAGTGCACGAGGATAACTATTATAAAATAAATGCAATATTTTCAGCAAAAATTAATTCAACCTACTGTATTAGTATAATATATTATTAGTAATATTAATTAAATATTTCATAACATTTACTGAGTTTTTAGTTATATTTATATATTATATATAATATAAGCTGACAAATAATATTTGCTGTTTTTCATTGTCATTGGTGTATCCTTTATCATTAAATACAAATTTAACACATATATTACAGTGACTTTCTTAATTACGAGATACACTATAGATACCTAATGTACAATAGAGTGGCTATCTATTTTCCTCTCTTTTTATTTTTGTTGTATAATTCAATTAATAATATTTAATAAACTAATAACTATTATAAATTATAACCCATTTAAGTATATTATGGGGATGGTTACGTTGTATTTTTTTCTTTCACATAATAACTATAGTTACATAACTTGCATCACTTTTAAATTATGTAGGTTTACACATCGATCGACTTAAATTCATCTCGAGATCGACCGGTCTGGTTGGCCACCCCTGATATATGTTAAATAATTTGGATATATAATATAGATAATATGGTAAAATTATTTTATAATGGACATTCAAATAATTATTTGTAGAAGTGCTAATTGTAAATATGATTTAGTGTTGTTATAGTCAATTAGTATCTAATTTGCTGTGTAACTACCTATAGTAGGCATGAATAATAAAATGATACTGATTGCTCACTAGCCGTTTTATCATTTCGAATTATAGCATAATTACTGCTAAAAAATAAATAATAGCTTTTTTTGTTGTTGTTCATGTTTAGTAGAAAGCAAATAAATTATGTATTTTAGAATCGGCGGTGGATAATATAACGTTTTAAATTAATTAAATATAACATTAAATATAGACTATAAGTATAACACAATTATGGCATTATTTATTATAATAGCAAAATACGCCATTGTTGTAAATGTGTTTTACGTATGTACACAACTGTGAACAATTGTCTAATTTATCGTTTAATACTAAAAAGGTAGCTATTTATATCATTTTTATTCGCTTAAAAAATTCATTTAGTATCACAAACGTGGTTGTTCAATATATTTTATTAGTTATATTTTATTGTGTTTATCTTTTAATTAATAAAATGAATATTTTAATTTTATTTTTACTTTTAAGCATGTTGGTTTACGTCATTACAGCTGCTGGTAAATACAAATATATACAATAATAAACCTACTTAATTGAATTATGGATAATAACAAATCAAAATAAATATCAATTTACAGAACACTTGTTTTTAACAAGATGGATATAATATAAACATTATGGTACACTTATGTGGTATTAAATTTTCAAGCTTTTTTACTAAGCTTAACACTTTTTATTAATACTTAAACTAAATATCTCTTTATTATGATAAAGAACGTGTAGAAAGCCACCTATAACCGGTATTAATCAAGAGGATGCAACATGCACATGTGTTGTCTCCGTCTTACAAGTGCGAAAAATTACAAATTTACGCTTTGCAGATCACGTTTAGCTCCGTTAAATTAAAAAAAATAAGTGAATCTGCCATTTATAAAACTTGATGGTAAGCACATTATCTATGTTTGTATGTTGGTTTTTTAGGATTATTCAATTTTCAAGTGAGTTATGAGCATTTTTAATTTACGCTATTATATTATATACGCATAACAAAATTGAAATATCGTAAAAACCAATATGCAAACACAGATAATGTTCTTACCATCAAGTTTCAGGTCAATTCACTCTCTTTTTTAAATTAACGGAGCTAACGTTGATCTGCTGAGCTTACATTTGCTATATTACGTATTTGTAAGATGGAGACAACACATGTGGGTTCGGGCCTTCTTAACAGTGTTCCTATGTGTCATACAGTTATACATAATATTATAAAATATATTTTTATATTAACTAAAGACGGTAAATGGTAATTATACGTTACTTATTGGTGGATGCCATATTACTCTCCTTACAAAGACAAATCAAAAAGTCAGCAGATTTAATGTGTCTGGTTCATTGCTACACTTGAACCATTTTTGTTATAGGTTAATTAGTTACAGAATTCTATACTATTCCAGAAAAGTAACCAAATAAATCTATTTTCATTATTTTTTTTGGTTGACACAAGTATGTAAAAAATATATCTATTACAGGTATTTCGGTGTGTTATGGTTTGTGCGTAATGTGTCAAAGAAAGTTAATTTAATTTTTGGTTTAAATACTAGTTTAATTTGAGTCAGTTATTTTCTTATTGATATTTTTATTTAAAAATCGTATAATATAATAATTGATAAATTTGTTTTATATTTTTAGAACTTGGTATATCATCATGTAAGTATTTAGGTGAAACTGATCCCGACAATAAACGTTGTCACATAGATGCAGTGAAGTTAGCTAAAATTTCAGCACCATGTACAGCATTTATATATGATGGAGTAACATGTGATGAAAGTTTTTCAATTGGTCCTTCCTATGATCTAAAGGGTATAGGTAATAAGCTATATTTTATAAATATTATATAAACCTACCTAGTTATATAAATATATAGTATTGTAATTAATATAGGGTGTCTAAAAAAAAACACCGGATTTGAAACTGCTATAGATCAAATTTATTTATGTAAAAAAAACAAAAAAAAAAACATATAATTCTCTTCAGAAGAAGTTGAATTTTAAACATGAAAAATAATATCGAGCATATGGATTAAAAGGGTTCTAGATCATCATATTATTAATTAAAAGAATGGTTATAACTATAATTAGAAAAATGCTTTGGAACACGTTACAAGTACACAGCGAAAATATAATTTATAATCACGGTTAACCCTTTAAAATGAGGTCGATGAATTAAAGATTAGGGATCTTAATTTTAAATAATGTTATTTATTTTAATTTTTTACAGAATATTATCACGCATCACTAAACTACTTAATTTAACTTTAGTCTTTAAATAATTTTTATCGTTAAAATAAATATCTATGTTAATATATTATATTATTCTGTATGCGTGTATTAATGACATAAATAAAATTCTGATTCACATTACCTAAGTAATTAGTTTATATTTATGATTTATTACAGACGTCATAAAAAATCTTGTAGATTTTAGCACTAATGTATTTTTATATTATGGTCATAAAGACATACAAGCTTGGTCAAAGGCACTTGAAAATGAAAAAGATTTTAAAGAAGTTCCAAATATAAAAAACTTTGTTATCGAATTTCCTGTGGCGGGATTAATTTTGAAAAATATGGATTATGATTATACAATTGTAAGTACTTCTTATAAAGAATAATTGTACATACCTGAGTTATGTATATTTAAAAATGATGCATAAAAATCGTTTTCATAGGTTATTTGCATTATATTTGTATTACATTTTTGATTTTTAGTGGAACAATTAATATATTATCTTATAAATTATTCGTTTTTTTTAATTTTTAATTTTTATGTCAGTCATCACTTTTTAGATACCTAGCTATTTTATATACTTGTACATGGTATATTCTTATAAAATTATAACTTTTATTAAATTATTAATAGATATTTGAAATTTTGGATTTTTTTGTAAAAATGCAGATAAAAGATTTTTCACTCGGTAAAAATGCTATATTATTGTATTAGATCTTTAATCTCCTAACTCTTTAATCTTGAAATCAATATATATATACAATATACATATATTAAGAAGTCCAATTTATAACTACCAATGCAATTATTTATTGCCATTGAATATAAATAGTTAAAACATACATTGGTACATTTCCATTTAACATAGATAGTTAAAATTATTTGATTATTTAATAATAATTTCTTTATCTGTAGACTCAAGATTTTCATATCCCTGCCAATTTTTTTGTTCATGTATTTAACTATGTTAAAGCAATTAAAACTGCAATTCCTGATTTGAAAGTTGGATTGCATGTGGAAGCACTAGGCATGATGTTTTATGATGATAATAGAACGTCTTCGGATTGTAAGTTTATTAACATAAAACAACGATAAACATTTCATTTAAATATGTATAAAATATAAATGATTCAATATCTTACTCTTGCAATAGGTTTGAAATTAGAATTATTTAAATCCATTTTCTACGTTAAGTAAAATATATATTTACTCATGTTATGTGTTGTGTAAAAGGGTATGATTTTACAAAATTAAACGAAGTTATGGATTACTATGTGGTTGGATTCAATAATTTTAATCCATGTACAGATGATTTTTTAAATGGTGGAATTGTACCTTTAGATTCAACAAATCCTAGTGCATATACCTTAGTAAGTTTAGTATCATATATTTGAGTCAATAATGAGATTGAAAATATTATGTTCTTTTCAGTATAAATTTAAAATTGCTTTAAGTGGATCCGCCATTGCAAAGGACAAAGTTTATTTTGAATTTTCAGTAAATCCTACAGTGAAGGCAGAAAAACAACAAGATTTTATCCCATGTGAAATATCATATAACGAGGTATAATAATGTATTTTAATTTTAATATATCCAACAGTTAGAAAAATTATTATTTATCCACATCACATAATTTATATCAGTTTATCTATTTCTAAAATCGATGTTATTTTCTCTATGTACGTATGTGACCAAATATAATCGGTATTTGTATAAGAAAATATTGAGTTGTATTAAGTTGTTAAGGATAACTAAAGAAATAAGTTAAAATGACATAAATTAAGTTTTTCATAGATAATGGTATTTTATTGTTAATTGATATGAAGTAGTATGTTTAAAGGTAAATTTTTAGGAATTAAGAGTCGTTGTTATTTGTGTTATGTTTTTAATTGTTTACGTAAATTGATAGATTGTGGTTTTATTAAGGTTTTACTGTTTCAAACAACTTTTGCTGCTAGAATTTTCTTCTTCCGTCTATTCTTATATACGATATTTTCTAACGTTAAACACTGTGACTTGTGAGTGGACTTAATCATATTATTCTTGATTCTATTTATACTACTCTGCCTGATGATCCCTCATTTTTTTCTAATTTAACAAGGCTTTCTTCAACAGGCTGTTCAATTCAAGACATTTTCCCAACAACTTGAGTCATTTATTTTTAATAGGTAGGAATACCGGTTTTTAGTAGATTTGCTTATCTTCTTTATATTTACTCTCATTTTGAACACGCCATATTCTAAGATTCGTCCATAACTCCGTCAATGCACTTTTCTTTAGAATAAAACAACAAATATTTTATTTGTGTTCCATAGAGACTGTGCTCGTTTTGCATGTATATTTTATATTATAACTGATTGTAGAATGTTAAGTAAAGGAGTTTGATTGAAAGTTTAAATAGTAATTTCGAATCCTTTTTTTGTTGTAGGTATCTTTAATTTGATTTTATCGTTATGTTTTTGTGTAGTTTCATATTTTTGCATTAACACCCATGCATTTAAAATTTAACTAAATACTTTTTATTTTTAAAAAATTATTTTTTATATAGACATTTTTAGAAAACTGTTAATATATTTAAACGAAAAAAAACTGAATATGTAAGTTATTTTTTGCAATAAATATGGTGCACCGGTATTTGACGACCTACCTTTATACATAATTTAAAATGCCACTTTATGATATCACGTATACTTTATTTTCAATATCATAAATCTATTTACATATGAGTGGAGGATAAATTTAATCTGGGCCGTACGACTGGCTTGAGTAAGCGGGCTGTGACGGCTGCCACGGACCTGTAGAAGTGCGTCTATGATACAATATTTTAGGGGAAACTTATTATAGAATTGTATAAGGTTGTGCCTTTATTGATAGTCCTGAAAATGACTCTTTTATGGTCAATCGCAAAGATAGATCAATTAGGAGAGTGATCAATGCCACAACCACGAGGGACACTGCATGGTCGGTGGCTAAGGTGGATGACAACCGCGTGTAAAGCCGCTAAAGAGGTGCATCAGCAGTATTTGATATATTTTATCAGATTCGATCGTTATTACGTTCTTGCGTACGTTTGCTGCTGTTACTCGCAGCTGGAATCATTCTTCTGAAAGATCGCCACCTCGTGTTCACGAGTGTTACCTCTCTGTGTCTTCAGTTCCAAATCTTGAATTTTAATGTGTGTTCTTGTTGGAGAATGGATGAAGAGTGATTTCGTCTGTCCTAATGCACCCGTATATATTATATCGATTGCCGTACCGAATTGTAAATATCATGGACGATTTGCTGTATGTACGGTTTCTTATGTTATTCGGTCGGTATTTGTCTTACAAAGGTTGGATTGGTATCTGTGTGACGGGGACGATCTCCTCTATCCATGGATATATTGTAATTATTTGAATAGGTGGCTGGTAATTTGCCTTTAAAGTGGTGCTTATTTCTGATTGGTTGACGCGGTGAAGTGATACATGTTGTCTATCCACACGTAGTACGCATATGTGTGGATTTTTTAAATTTAATTCGATATGCATGATGTATACAAAAATTATAAAACGATTATTATTTTGATATTACTTTTATTTCTCAGAAAATATTTAGATTTTATCGATACTTTAAAGCGAATTTGGAATCAACTTAAGATGTTGTATAAGATATAACTTACCGGATTATGATTGGATAGTGGTTTAGAACGCAATTCACTTGTATTGATTTTTAAGGTTAATTGTCTTTGCATCGAATCATTATTTTTAGACTTTAAATTGATGTTTATACCAATTTAATTGTACGAGTGTTCTATTAATCTTACAAACGTACAACACAGCGGAAACTGTTTCACGCGGACAAAAACCATGCACCACAAGGCTGTAGCCCAAATTAAATAACCCATTTTCATACTACAGAAAAAAAAACATTAATATCGCTTTTATTTTTTTTGATATCACTATATAATACGAAGAAAGTTCTTATCATTTTTAAATTCATTATTTTTTTGTGTTTTTTAAACTTAAATAAGTTTTTCGTAGTTGCGATGTAGAAAAAATAAAAACGAGATCGTATAGACCAATATCTTCTCTTTCTGGTGTATAAATTGGGTTGCTTCATTTTGACTACAGCCCGAGTAATCCTTGCCCACGTGAATTGTAATTTAGTTAGTTTTATATAAATGTTTACAGTATTGTGAAAATCCAACATATAAAGAGTTCATGTGTGTCGATAATCAGGACTCATTCTTCGAAAAAGTAATACCTATTATGTTATGTGTAATATAATAAATATTATTTACATTTTATTTTCAATTTATAGGGAAAATTTGCTAAAGAAAATTCAAAGGGATTCATAGCAAAGTTTATAGATTTAGTTGATCGCGATCTAAAATGTGAATGTAATAGTGATAAGTATATAGCGTTTACTATGATGTTAAATGGTTATAATAGTCAGGAAAAGGTAACCTGTGCTAAATTAAGTGGCAGATGAGTAATTGAATTATTTATTATTGTCAAATATTACAATAGCTGATATATTATTTTTTTATAAAATATTTATTTGAATGAATACCAAACTATTGTCTTGTACTAATTAAAACATAAGCATTTAAGTATTTGATTATTAAAATTATTAAATTGTGTACTTAGAATATAAACTTAATATTGTAATGGGCAACTAAATTTGTAGAAAATATGAATTTGCCGGGTATAATCCAAATATTAGTTTTAAAATACTTGTAAGATATAAATATAATAATCTTTTTAATAGATGGAGTAGAATTATAAACGTTATTGACTGAAATCAAATTTTTTCAATGAAAATCCTTGGGTTGCGATGGATGTGCAGATATGGACCAATTGTGATTAAAATGGAATTTATATAGTTATTACTTTGTTAGTTACTCCCATAGTTTTCTCTAATTTATAACTACATTCTCCAATTCTTAATTATATTATACCTTACTGAGTGGTTTTTAGGTATTTCTATGAGTGAGAGAGTGCGTACTAAAAAACAAATTATAAATCCTATGTGAGAATTTATTTATTTAATAATTATAGTAGTATATTATAGTACGGCCAACGAAAAGTGATTCACGATCGTTACGGACTTACCTGCCGTTTTTTACTAGGGCTACTCCAATTATTTTCTCGCGTAAAATGTAAATTAATCGTAAAACTTTTAATGTTTACAGGACGTAGGATTGTGGATTGTAGAAAGCAACTACATTAAAATAAAAAGCGTATTCTCAAAACTTGCCAAAATTTAAAATACGCGACTACAATTTTGGCTGTTGTTTGTCCACTTGCAAACGTTTAGCCCCTAAATATGAAATCTATCGGGGCTCACTTTTCGTTGGCTGTACAATTGTCATTATTATTTACTGATTACTTATTACTTATTAGTATCGTACAATTCATCATACTTATAAAATATTATTGGAAAAAAATGAATAAGATGTGGGTTATGAATTGCCTATCTATAACGCTGTGTGATTAAAATATTGAGACACATTATTTTACTTGCTGTATAAAATACCAGACAATTATCTTAACTGTGATATAATTAACCAACGGACAATAATTCAAAAAACACATTATTATTAAATGAGCTGTTAGTTATGGCCACTTTAGGCTATACATATATCGTATACGTATATCTTGTATATTAAATTAGTTTGTTTTATAGAGTAAACATAGCTTCTCAGAATTGTTTTTTGTAGCGTTTTATCATTTTATTCAAATTTAACACAACTACTACAGACTACAGTATCATAGATATTTTTACCAGATATATTCGTTAGTCATCTCTCGAAGTCGTTGGACTATTTATTAAATTAGTAAATATTCTCTTTTATTTGTTTTTGTTAAGAAATAAAATAGTTATTTATTACTTAACTGGTGGTATTGAAACTTGTGTACTCGGAGTATATTTTTAATATGTAAAATTCTCCATGGTACAATTTGATATTTTGTAATTCATTATAGTTATAATTTTTAATTAAATATAATTGTAGGTATCTAATGTATTGACTAATACATTGAATAAAAAAAAAAATTCAATAAAAACCACCTATTTGTCTTATTTGTTTGAATATAAACATCATACCAACGATACGTCTATTAAGACATTGTTTTAAAATATTCCTGAATGTAAAAAATAATAATTATATTAATTAGTTATCAGCTGTACTTATACAATTTATGTTAAAATAATAGATAAATATACAATCATTTTACTTTTGATCTAAGAAGTGGTATTTTTCCCTATAATTCAAACAATAACGGATATGGCTGCACCTTACAAACCAAGCATTTTTTTTCTCCAGGTACGTCCCCCCAAACCAAAAGGGAATAAAACAAATATTGCTTTCTTTATACGCTTAACCGTTACGAAGTCTTAAATGTTGATGTCGAAACCAATGAAACCAAAGAAATGACCACTGAATCCATCCCCCAACCACCATTACCACAGCCAATATTTATCATATCAACAATTAATTACATTGATTTCTGTAATCAAATAAAATCTTTTTCTGGAGATGAAGGATTTTTATTTAAATCTACATCTATAAACCTCAACCGACAGTCCCTTGTGAACGCTACAACGTTTTTATAGGCACCACGAGTATGCTTTCCTCTTAAAAATTCGTATATTTAGTTTTTTTTTTGGTGAAAACGGCAAAAAGTGAACAGGGACCGTAGTATAAACATAGAAATATCGGTTATTTCGTTTTTTTTTTACAGGTAATTCTTTTTGGCAACTCATCTTACAAAGCGTGTAAAGTTTCAGAGCTCCAAAATAAATCCTTCACCACATAAACTTGCATACTAGTATTTTTCAAAAAAGTGATTTTTAGTCGACTTAGGTGTTAAGTATTCTGATTTTCACGAATTTATTGTTATACAATTAATAAAGTCCGACGGTCCTTACCACGCGTAAAATGAAATTGTATCTTACATTATGTAATTTTAATTTATATGCGAGTATACTTTATTTATTGTTTTATGTCAAGTTTGCGTGTATATTAAAAACATCTTATTTTTCAATTTTTGGCTCAAGAATCGTAGGATTCTTAATTCATTTATTATGATATAGTTGTATTTTTTTTATAATTTAATTATAGTAAACACAAATAATTTTTAATTCTGTAGTTAATTTTATAGGTACCTATATTTTGTATTTAATTTATTTTAACCAAACCATGCACAGGAAAAATGTCTATAAAATTGCATGTATTACTACTATACTACTATTACTTCTTTTTATTTTCGTTTTTACATTTCGGGGATGTTATCATATTTTAAAACTATTAAAATAATAATGAATAATAAAAAGATAATATTTGTTGAGGCCGAATAACAACCAAATAATATAACCGCCTATAGCTGCAGATATTATGTTAAAATACTTCGATAACACATTATAATGTATGATTATCATTGTTTGAGCTACCATTACTCTTGAGTTGGCTCTACTGTCTTCAGCAGCCAATGCGGACGTCTGTACCACAAAACATTATTATTTTTATCCTCCCGGTCTGTCTTGTGCATAGAGTACTCTATGGCCTGGTGCGGCGTACCACTTTGGGGACGGTCGCCATCGCCATTTATTATTATTATTATTAATTGTTATTCATTTTTTACTACGCGAGTGTTGCAACTTTGCAAGCGACCTTTTTGTTTTGCGTGCCTACCTTTAGAAGTGTACGTACTTCTATTTGGTTTTTGGCTTTTGTTGGCGCTGTGTTACACGTATACGACCTATACGGCAAGTGCTGTCGTAACGCGACGTAAGAATGCGACGAACATTCTAACACGGAATTTCGGTGTCGTCTTGCAGGCTGCAGCGTTCTGCCTCGGCAAACAATCGGCTTTCCGTCACCGCTGACGTGAAAGTTTGTTGCTGTTAATTTTGGCCACAGCGAAAGTAGCAGTGTTTGCAGTCAAAGGTCTACATCGGAGGTCCCTGTATTGCAGGTACTTTTTATTAAATATTTGTTATTATTATTATTATCTTGTTTAATATGTTTGTTGTTTATTGTAATTATTTGTATACATAATACAACATCCATACATATAAATATTTTATTTATTGTTTTTATCTGTGTGGACATTTAATATTGCTCACGGCAGTCACTCAACCTTTAATATTTATATATAATAATTACGCACCAACCTCGTGCAAGGAGTGTTAGTTCAACAATTATTTAATGTACTGTTCTACGCATAAATGTATTGAAATTGTCTGTACAATGCGCAGGACAAGCCGAGTAATGCGATACACATAATATTATGACATTAAGTATAATATTATTATTATATTAATATTAATTGATCATTTTAGCTTAAAATACAGGCAATATTAGTTATAGATAGTTACCATAATTGATTATAAATACTTACTATTTATAATCAATGATAATATCAATTATTAATGCTTACAATTTAAAGATACTAGATTCGTGTACTCGTATCAATATTATTATTTCGATTTCACAAAATGTTACCCATTGATGTAATTAATTAAAAATATTACACAAAGTGTAAAATAAGAGTTTCCATTTCATGAAATGGATAAAATATATGTCCATTTCATGAACTAAAATTTTACTTACACGATATGATCGTTGTTCATGAAATGGATATCCATTTCATGAAAAATACGATTATATTAAGTGGATGCGACATATACATGTACTTATGATTGGGTAATAAATTTAATCAAACTGAGTTCCCAGGTTTATTCTCTGATCTGACTACTTATCCAATTATCTTGATTTTTTTAGATTACACTGTGGAGGAAGTTTTAAATTTATTTCTGATTGTATAAGTTAATGAAAAATTTAGTTATTAATTATTAAAATAATCGGCAAGTATGCACATAAAGGTATTTTTATTTTCATACGTGCTACCAATTATTATTTATTATTAGAAACTAGTATTTTAATGAATAGTTGATGTAGTTTAACAGTACAAAACATTTTCGATGTTTTTGGTTCACTTTATTGAAACTTTATGAATTATTGGTTAAGACAACGATGGGTAGGACAGCTATGTAAAGGCGATATATCGGAATTATCATCTATACAGCATACACCAAATCAGAAAACCAACTATATTATTTATCCACACGCTTTATACTATGTTTGCACTATGTAACCAAATGTAATATGGATGTATTTTATATTGGCAACGAAGTGCACGATTATAACTATTAATATAATAAATGCAATGTTTTCAGCAAAAATTAATTCAACTACTGTATTAGTACATACTACTCGTAAAATAAATGAAATATTTCATTACATTTACTGAGTTTTTAGTAATATATATAAAGCTGAAAATAATCTTTGCTTATAATAGTTTTTCATTGTCATTGGTTTATCATTAAATTCAAATTTAACACATATATTACAGTGATTTTCTTAATTACGTGGTACACTGTTAAAGATACCTAATATACAACAGAGTGGCTATCTATTTTCTTCCCTTTTTATTTTTATTGTACAATAAAATTATTAATATGTAATAAACTAATAATTATTATAAATTGTAATTTGTAACCCATTTAAGCACATAATGGGAATGGTTTCATTATTTTTTTTTCTTTCATATAATAACTATAGTTGCATAACTTGCACCACTGATATTATAGATACAGAATATTATAGATTTATAGCTTTTTACCTAACAACCCATAATATTAATAATATATAGGATAGAGTCTTTCTGATAGACTATAGGCATTATTTTTAAATAGGTATGATCGTTCACTATTAATTTTATCTTTCTCGTGGTCACTAGGTAAGCACTTAAATATCTATGCCGTAATTAAACACAAAATAAAAATAAAGATTTTTTTCCCATTCCTTAAAAACATATTTTATAAAGCAAAAGAAAAACAGATCCTATTTAACTTAACACTGGCTACAATTATTATTTAAATAAAAAGATTAAGGTATATAGGTATAACAAAATCATAAATATAATATTATAATAGCAATAAGTCTACTACTTATATTTGATACGTAAATTATGTAAATTATGTAGTTTTAAACTGTTTTACACTTATTTTCATAATTAAACATTGTTATTAAATTATATGTTTTACTGTTAAATTAAATTTTATATTTATTATGTGACTTACACTGTTGATTGTATATAGGTTTACTATAAAAAAAATTAAAACATGTTAGGTCGTTTATAAGACTAGACTTTATGTCATAATGATTTTAAATTTTTGAGGGAAAAAAATATATGTATACCCGAATTTTCAAATAATGGTTTGTGACGGTACGATAAGGTATATATAGTACATATTATATATGTTAAATAATTTGATATATAATATAGATAATATGGTAAAATTATTTTATAACGAACATTCAATGGATTATTTGTAGAAGTACTAATTGTAATTATGATTTAGTGTTGCTATAGTCAATTAGTATCTAATTGCTTAAGTAATTACCTATAGTAGGCATCGATTATAAAATAATACTGATACCTAAATCACTAGCCGTTTTATCATTTGTGAGATTGTAAGCGCTCAATAAATTATAGCATAACTACTGTTAAAAATATAAACAATCATTTTTTTGTTGTTGTTGGTAATCATTGACATTTGTTTAGTGGAGATAAAATAAATTAGGTATTTTAGACTCGGCGAGGGATAAATACATATAACATTTAAATTAATTACACATTAAATATAGACTATAAGTGTAACACAATTATGGAATTATTTATTAGAATAGCAAAGTACGCAATTAGTGTCAATGTGTTTTACATATGTACACAACTGTGAACAATTGTCTAATTTATCGTTTAATACCAAAAAGGTGGCTATTTATATCATTTTTATTGACGAAAAAAAATTCATTTAAAAAGTAGATATTCAATATGTTTTATTAATTATATTTTATTGTATTTTATCTTTTAATTAATAAAATGAATATCTTAATGGTTAATACTTTAATTTTTTTTTTACATTTAAGCATTTTGATTTACATCACTACAGCAGCTGGTAAATATGAATAATATATACAATAATATGTGCCAAAATTGAATTATGGATAATAAGAAATCAAAATAAATATCAATTTACAGAATAGTTGTTTTAAACAAGATGCATTGTTTGTTTGTTTTTTTTTATATAAGTAACAATATTTTAAATAATTATCAAAATTATAGGAAAAAATGAGAATTTTTATGCAAAACCACTTATTGACAAAATACATTTTATTTAAAAATAATAGACTAGTTGAAGAGTCTTAACATATGTGACACAAACGATTATAAATTAAAGACGGTAATTGGTAATTATACGTAGCTTATTGATGGATGACATATTACTCTCTTTACAAAGACAAATCAAAAAGTCAGCAGATTTAATGTGTCAGGTTTATAGATTCACTTGAACCATTTTTGTTATACGTTAATTAGTTACAGAATTCTATACTATTCCAGAAAAGTAACCAAATAAATCTATTTTCATTATTTTTTTGTTTGACACAAGTATGTAAATAATATATTTATTACAAGGATTTCGGTTTGTTATAGTTTGTGCGTAATGTGGTAAAGAAATTTAATTTTGGTTTAAAGAATAATTTAATTTGAGTCAGTTATTTTCTTATTAATATTTTTATTTAACAGTAGTATAAAACTAGAAAGTAATAATTGATAAATTTGTCTTATATTTTTAGAACTTGGTATATCATCATGTAGGTATTTAGGTCAAATTGATCCCGCCAATGAACGTTGTCATAAAGATGCAGTGAAGTTGGCTAAAATTTCAGCACCATGTACAGCATTTGTTTTTGATGGATTAACATGTGATGAAAATTATTTAATTGGTCCTTCCTATGATCCAACGGATTTAGGTAATAAGCTATAACTTATAAATATACCTACCTATTTATAGAGATATATATTATTGTAATTTACTTAGGTGTATCAAATATACGCTGGATTTGAGACTGTTATAGCTTTGATGTCTGGGAAAAAGGGCTCAAGTCAAATTTATCAAAATTTATTTTTTCATGGAATAAAACCTTTTATTTTATATAGGAATCATCTATTTTATATTTTTATTATAAACGTGATAGCTATGATAAAATGAACGTATATTACGTTAGTACGTTATCTTTTTGGTAATAAAGCCATAAAATGACTTAAGTCCATATTAATTTATTATGTAACGGTACAGAAGACTTAATATGACTTTAGCATTGTTGGACATTGAAGTTTAAATAAACTTAAGTCTTTTATACATTGCATAATAATAATAATATAATATTATAAATAGCTGGTGTACAAGAGTACAAGACATAAAATGGTTTAATATTTTATTTTGTCATGTGATCAATGATTATTGATCATGGCTTAACAAATAGACAGTTATAATCAATATATTTTATTAATATAAAATAATTATTAACAATACTATCGTAACTTCCTACAGCTGTTAGATTAATAGATTTTACAATAATTATTAGTCAAAACAATTATTTTCCTCATTTACGTAACAAACAATAAAATAGCTATTATACTAAACTTGATAGTTGATTGTAATAATATTTTATTATTGGGTATAAAATTATAAAATATTTAGAATATTTCATTAAAGACTGAGAAAGCTAATCGAATAAGATGTATTTTATTATTGTCGTTTATGTAGATAGGTACCTACTATCTTTAAAATGCTAATATTACCTATTTATTTATAATCCCGCTTGAGTATAAAACATTATTACAATATAAAATAATATTATAAGTCCAAGTTAAATTGATCAAAATGACTTAAGTCATAATTTTTTGGACTTAAGTCTAAGTCTAAAAAGGCAAACACTAAAGGGCTTATGACTCATAAGTTATGAGTAATTATCTTTTTATCTAAAATAATGAGAACTAATATGTGGACAAAATTATAAAGAGCTTGTGTTTTTAATAATATAGCAATTTTTGGTCAAAATATTTAGTCATAAGTCTTGGACAATGAATTTTTTAAACACTCAATTACTCGTCCTGAAAACTTGATAATTATGACTTATGCCCTTTTTCCATGACACCAAAGAATTATTATTAGAATATGGATCTAATTTAATTATGTAAAATTAAATAAAAAAAAAACATAATTATCTTCAGAAGAAATTGAATTTTAAACATGAAAAATAATATCGAGCATATGCCCCACTACCAGCCCTACACGTGATCATTCGGTCCATGAAATTCTTTATCACTCGATCACATAATGATATTTCATATCTTTAAGACCCAATAAATTGCATTGTTTGTTCTGGTAAACTCTTTATTTAGTGTATCCCAATAGGAAAAAATTATACAGTTTCAAATCGCAAGATCGAGGTAAATAAGTTTGTTGTTTGGACGTGTTCTCTACAAACTTGGTGGGGCAATATGTTATCGGGCGATGAAGAATATCTTGAACCTAGTGTTCGCGTGTAGGGTTGGTAGGCCTCCCCCGCATATGATCGATATTACATTTCATGTTTAAACCTCAACCTCTTCTGAAGAGAATGATTTATTTTTTTTGTTATTTTTACATAGATAAATGTGATGTATAACAGTTTCAAATCCGGTGTTTTTTTGATATACACTATATTATCTTAAATATTCAAAGAAAACACTTGAATATAGTTTCAAATTGTTAATTTTTTGATTCAATGTAGCACGTGACAAATTAAATAATACCTGTGGGTTTACTTTGTCTTAAATTTATTTTGAAAACCATTGGGTCATTGTGGAGTGTGTAGAGAGGAGAATCATTTAATGAAAGTTTGAAGGCATTAGAAGAAAGTAGGGTGTGGCCAAAGCGGAGACGGGAGAACGATACTATACTTTTCCTGGAGAGATTGAGGTTGTGAAACCAAGATAGCGATGAGATGGTTGGAGATATACATATATCTGTACCAGGTGGCAAAGTAAGGAGGAAATTATTCCCAGTGTTTAGGCAATAGGTTGGGAATAAAGTCAGACCATGGAATTATGGAGCTCGGAGGGCACCTGATAGATGCCAAGGCTTTTGCTAACTTGTCAGCGAATTCATTACCTGTGATGCCAGTATGCTCTATCACCCATAAAAATTGAATGTCCATACCCGCCCCCGTTAGGGAATATATAATTTGCCTGAAAGTGATTATCATTGGAGAAAGATGTGAATTAAAAGCGTTAGAGGAGAGAGCTGGAAGACAAGATAGTGAATCAGTAGCGATGAGATATTTATTTGGCGGCAAGGAAGAAATATTGTTAAGAGCATCAATTATGACGAAGCATTCAGCGGTGAATGAAGATGTAGTGTGTGGAAGGTTATTATAAAAGGAGATGTGAGATTCCGGTATATAGAATGAATACCCTGCTGAAAGGGGAGAGACAGAGCCGTCCGTGAAAATTAGGGTGAAAAGTGGAAAAGAGGTGTAGATAAAATCGAGAAAAATATTGTTGACATATGTTGGTGGTGCAGATATTAAAAAATTTCTTGAAAGATTAAGGAAACCATTATATATGTAAGTATTGGTGGAAAGTAATAGACATTTGAAATTAACTTCATAAAGTGGCAGCTTGTTTGTATTTATAATATAATTACACGTGTCCTTGAGAGAATGTGCTGTCAATGCAAAAATTGGGAGTCTTTTGAACATAGCGCCAGGAGTTATAAACTTCGAGGAAGATATTAAAAATATAGGATTCTTTGTTAGATAATTTTTGAAGTAGAAATTTATCGGCAAGCCATCTAGCTCTAATGTGAGTGGCAAAAACCGTTAAGTCATGTATGCGAGGAGACCATCGAAATTTAGGGTCCATATTAAGACCTAAATATTTGTAGTTTGAAACATAGGGAATTGTATAACCATAATTTATTGTGTTATGACATTGTGGGTAGCGTCTTCTGGAGAAGATTAAAGAATTGCATTTTCAGGAGCAATAGAAAAAAAGGAAAATGATAGAACACTGTGTAAAGAACTTAGCGCTTCGTTAAGAGCGGCAACAGCAAAGTAAATATGCCTATTGTGTGAGTAAATAACCATGTCATCTGCATATACAAGACAGCTATGACCCAGAGAGTTTAAATGATTGGCTATAAAGCACATGTAAATATTGAAGAGAATTGGGCTCAAGCAGCTGCCTGGCAAGCTGCCTTGGGGAAGGCCAGTTGATGTAGACCGTACGTTGGTTGTGCCAAAAAGTGATAAAAAATGAAAATTCTATGAGAGAAAAGTCGATATATAAAATTTATGAAGGAAGGCGGGAGCTTTAAACAGTTTAGATGGGAAATTAAGAGTGGAATATTCACGGAGTCAAAGGCGCCGCGCACATCAATAAAGGTGGCAATAAGATATTGTCTATTATTGAAAGATTGATAAATATTACCAATAAAGTTGGCAAGGCAATCAGTGGTACCCCTACTACACCTAAAGGCGTAAAGATTATCAGGCAGAATTGAGTTGGCCTTAAGCCACCAGTCCAGTTTATTTTTGAATATGTGTTCAACTAGTTTACAAAGCGCAGAGGATAAGGCAATCAGACGGAAAGTGTTGCTTGAGTGAGCTTTTGGTATGGGGATAACTTTGTATGTGGTCCAAGATTTTGGGGTGAGATTTAAGTCAATTAGTTTATTAAATATCGAGAGTAAAAGCTCTAAGGCATTGTTGGGTAGGTGTTTTAACATTATTGGGGATATGAAGTCAATACCGGATGCTGCAGATTTTCGCGAGAAGATTACCGTGTTACGTTCACCTAGGGTTAAAGGTAAGCTTAAACAGTCATCAGGAGATGATTGAGAACAGGTGGTTAAAGGGTTTGGGATGGTTTCCGATTCCGAAGGAACATAGCAGAGTGTAAATTTTGTGCAAAAGTCATCAAACCAGTCATCGTTGTGTGGGCGGGTGGGAGGATAAACGCAATTACGAAAACGTTTAGCAGTTTGCCAAAGTGAAGTTATGGACGAGGAAGGGCTGAGTTGCAGAGTTTCTTCCAGGCATATGATTTCTTGGACTTGAGTATACGAGTTGTATTAGAGCAAGCATTATTATATCTGTAAAAGTGATAAATGGAACCAGAGCGTCGAAAAGTTTGGAAAAGCTTATTACGATTTTTAACGGCTTCAGTGCAGGTAGCGTCCTACCATGGAGGTGAAGGAGGATACAGATTATTGTTTTTATGTTTGGGTTGAATTGATAGTTTGGCAGAATCTATAATAATTTGGGTAAATTGGTTATAAGCTTTAACTGGGCAGGAAGTGTTATCAACTGACGTTATGTTGCGGTTAGGTTTATGTCGGAAAATAAATTCCAATCGGCTTTGTTAAGGTTAAATTGATTGGACACAGTTGGATCAGTACTAACATTCGGAGTGGTATTTCTGGAAGAAGAGTGGTTGATTATAGAAATTGAAATTATTATCGGGAAATGGTCACTACTATGCGGGTCAGACATGGATGACCAGGTCGAGGAACATATTAGGTTGGGGGAACAGAAAGATATGTCTATGGCAGAATTGGGGTGGTTTGGCCTACCTATGTGGGTGGCAGCTCCCGTATTTAGAATACTAAGACCTAAAGAGTTAATAGTATTGTAGATCATGTTACCGTGTCTGGAAGCAAAGGATGAACCCCATGTTCATGGGTGGTGGGCATTAAAGTTGTCTACCATAAAACTGTTATTGCAAGTTAGTTGGAAAAGAGAGTCCCACAGAGCTGAGGAGATTTTGGAATCATTAGGGATGTAGCATGATCAGAAGGAAATAGTAGGGAGATTTTGGAGGTTTAGAACTTCGAAGTTGATTAGATCAATTTTGTGATTGCGTAAAGATTGTTTAAGGGTTGCATTAAAATCTATTACGCGTACCTTTAAAGATGTATAAGTTGCTATCTCAGAGCCACCATAACCGTCAGGGCGTCAGGACGGTCAGATCTAAAAATGTTGAATATGGTATATTAAACTTCCTGGCTTCCTGGTGGGGAGAAGCCAAGTCTCGGATAATAGTACTATAGAACAATTTGTGGAAGACAGGAGATGTTGAATGGATGGGGGACGAGAAGGAAGTATACGGACATTCCACTGTAAAATATTAAGTAAATCCATAAGAAGTTGGATCGATTAATTTAGATGTAGAAAAAACAAAGTTGAGCTGAAAATAATTAAGGTGGAGATATAGTAGGTACACTTGGTATTGCTAAGAGGACAAGAAGGGAGGATTCGATTAGTTTATGTAGAGAGCTAACAGTTTGTGAAGTGAGAGGGGCATTAATTAAAGATTGTGATAGGTAAAACCATATCGCCGTCGCCATTTTGACGTTAAAAAATACCCAATAGATTAAAAAAAGTGTACTCATAAAAAAACATAAACTCGTAAATATTTAATAATAATAATTAATTTTAAAAATATATATTGATCATTTTAAATAGGTACTTATATAACATTTGTCAATATTTAATAATAAAAAGAATAACTGTGAACATAACATATATTTTTCATTTGTTAATATTAAAATATTCAATAGTAATAAATAAATAAATAAATAAAATAATAATTTTAAGCATTATAGGTACCTAGGTACATAACATTTGTCAATATTTAAAAATAATAATTAATTTTAAAGATATATTTTGAATTCAATAATAGTAAAAAATGTTTATTTTTCGTCAATATTTGATAATAATAAAAAGATTATTTTAAAGATATATTTTGAGAAATTCCTCCTAAAAATGAAATAAAATTTAGATTTTTGTAATTACTCACAATTTTTGTTAATCTTTTGTCGACGTCTAAATGTTTTTTTAATTTTTTTGGTGGACTTTTCCCCGCTTCCAATTGTGCATAGTATGTATCACGGCCAGATTGGATTTTACGGAGACTTGAAATAAACGACCACAATGTTGGATGGCTGACACCCATTTTAGTATTTAATCTAAAATATTACGAATTTTTATGATATAATATAATATTTTTTTGGGATTGTAAATAATTGTTAATTATTTTTATTTACCTCCGGTTAGCAGCTTCGGCATAATTATTTGTACGATCTTGACCATTTATTACTCGATCGTGTACATTCCATAATGACGGGGGGAAAAGTGCTGGTCTACGTCCATTTTTTGATCTATTTTTGCGGCCAATATGGTTATCCTCAAACCAATCCAAAAGATCCTGCAACTCGTCTGGCAAATACTCTGCTAGCTCATCTACAGCTTTATCGATGTCTTCAATTTTAACAAAAGCTAATGCAGTTATCATTTTAACGGAGAGAGCAAAATCTGCATTATTATTGTAATTTGAAATCAAACCTAAACTACACAACTTTAATCGAAAATTTTTCGTCAGATGATACAAACATCCATTGATTTGAGCATTTTGAAAATTATCTTTCATAGATATTATAGCAGCATTTTCAAAATCACACGATATAAAATCAGGACATAAACTTGGTTTTAATTGTTTTAATCTATGAAAAAGTTGTTGGTATATTTTGGCTTGTTTATTTGGTAAAAGTGCATAGATAAGTGGATGTACGCCTTCAATATCTTTGGCCAGTATAACGGAAACTTGCGCAAAAAGAGGCGGTTCAATCTTAAATGTTCCGTCACAAAACCATATTTTTGATCGTTCTAAAATATCTAAACTGCTTAATCTACCAAAAATTAAAATTCTATCTAGACCTGGGCCACTGTAATCGAGTAAAAATGTCTCATTCACACCTTCAGATGGTGAATAAATTGTATAAGCTTCTGGAATTATTAAAGAAATTAAATCTTTAGGTGCATAGGGAGCTTTTACAATTTGTTGACGTATACGCCGGATTTTTTTCTTTAATGCACAGGTGGATGTTAGTGTACCCTAAAAATCATAATAATAATATTTATTTTACTTTTTATTAGCTTCTAGCATAATTGACGCAAAAATATTATATCACTTACTTTAGCTGCTTGTGAAAGCCCAGTCGTACATTCGTTCAATACTATTGATGTAGATTCTAACGTTTGTTGTGATCGAATTTTAATTTTAGTCACAGCTACTTCTGCTTCAACTGCCGCGGCATCTGAGTCATGAGAGTGCTCATTGATTCTTTTTAACACAGTCAAATCATCAACATCTGTGTGAATCCTAGCTTTACATATATTTCTATTTCTACATCGCCAAAAACGTTTTTTCCCGTCTGCACTAAACGCATAGAATATAAACATATAACCATTATCTACGAACACATTACGCCGACGAATAGTTTCTACACCTGCCATTTTGGTACTGACAAGCAAACAAATGTCTTAATACTCAGACAACTTTGGGTTAAGAAATACATGTTATTAAATTATTATCTTATGTACCTATGTGCGTTTATCGCTAAAAGCGATTATAAGTTACAATAAAACTCATACACACGAATTCTGCACACGTATAAAAGCCACCGGATATGGGAACGTGATAAACTATTTTTGCCATAGCCGTATTTGATCTATAAATGCATCCTATCGGCTATCGGGTTTTTTTTATCGGCGAAGTGGCCTTACGTCCAAATGGCGATGGTGAAATGGTTTTACGGCGAAGTGGCGACGGCGAAACGGCGACGGCCATTTGACCGTGTTCGCAGTGATAGGAGGTGAGTATTGGTGGTTAGATCATGGGTGGGTAGGTTTATTTTTTTGGGTAACCATAGTCTGTTTATTGACAATGTTGGAATAACTAAAAGCTGAAGTAACCTGATTTTGCTTTTTGAAGTTGATAGCTTCGTTGAATGAAATATTTTCGGTAGCCATGATTTTCTTGATATCCCGTTGAAAGTCCCATTCTTGGCATTTACGGTCGGTGGCAAAGTGGGGAAGATGGCAGAAGAGGCAGCGAGGATCGGTGGCTTGGACGGTCGGACACTGGTCGATGGAGTGTTTGTTTTCACCACAGTATTGAACAATATTCAATAATATTCTAAAAAAATTCTATCAATATAGAGTACTTGGAATTTTGTTGAATAAAAATTTTAGTTCGACAATACGAGTTGACGTGAGATTACCATCTCTGTTGACAGCTATGCGTTTGAAACCAATAACAGGCACATCGCATTTTGCACCGTCCCAAAAATCTTCCTCTGGGATCGTGTCTAATTAATTGACACCGTGTGAAAAAATTAAGGTTGAAGGTATATAGGCCGACAATTTGTGTTCGGTGAGGACAGGTGACTCATCGAGGCATATATTAGCATGAAAAATCGAATCGAAAGTTATCTTAACTTTTTCATGACCATTTGGCTAAATGATATTAATGCCGTAAAAGTTGGTGCTGAGAAATTTAGCACACTTTAATGGGTGCCAGGTAGAAAAAATTGAATCGGTATATTCAATGATAATTACCGGTATTCCGTTGAAATTTGATTCAAATCGTTTGAGCTGTTGATCCGTGTTAGGTGTTGTTGGTTTGGCAGCGGGTGACATAGTATGGGACAAGGTAGAGTTTGTAATAGCGCGATCGGGTTTTGATGAAGAGCTTATTACATTGTTATCGATAGAACTATTATCGTCGACAGTGCCATTAGTGACCATAGCGTAATCGTACGTGAAATTATTATTTTCATTGTTCATATTAAGAACAGGAAGGTTCGTAATAATATGTTGTAGATTAGGTGAAACTGGATTGTTGTGTGTATTAGAAAAAGTTGAGGTTGAAGAATTGCGAACTTTTTTGTAAGTGACTTGCTTAAATTCGAAGTCTGTATGATGAAATTAAGCGAGCGTAGATTTTATTTTACTTTGCCCGGATTTTTGCTGCTAGTCAGCAACGGCATAATACGATTATTTTAATAAAATTCGATAATATAACGCAACTACGATGTGGTTAACTGGCGATAAGACAACCGTTAACGACGAGAAGTAGGCCGCGACTGATTATTTAAAAATAATGGTACAATCAATATTTAAATTCTAACACATAGAACTCCTTTATTTTTAATAATAAACGTTATACTTGTAGAAATTTGACTATGTAGAACTTATGAACTATGATTAATATGTAGTTGTAATCAAAATTAAGGTTTTATAAATTAAAAAAAAAAGTTCTAGAACCCATAAATTGGATAGCATAAGTACATAACACACACACACCACGTAAGTACCCGGATTACAAATCTTTATTAAATTATATCAAACTTTGTTAAATATTAAATAAATTATAATTACGATTAACCCTTTAATAAGAGGTCAATGAATTAAAGATTAATTAATTAATTAAATTTTTACATAATATTATCATATCACTAAACTACTTAATTCAACTTTAGTTTTTAATTTATTTTTATCGTTAAAGTAGATATCTATGTTAATATACTCGTATATTATTCTGTATGTGTGTATTAATGACATATATAAATTTCTGATTCACAGTATCTAAGTAATTAATGTATATTTATGATTTATTACAGACGTCATAAAAAATCTTGTAGATTTTAGCCCTAATGTGTTTTTATATTATGGTCATAAAGACATACAAGCTTGGTCAAAGGCACTTGAAAATGAAACTGATTTTAAAGAAATTCCAAATATAAAAAACTTTGTTATCGAATTTCCTGTGGAAGGATTAATTTTGAAGAATATGGGTTATGACTATACAGTTGTAAGTACTAATTATAAAGAAGAATTGTTCATAGGTACCCGAGTGATGTATATTCAAAACTGATGCAAAAAATAGTTTTCATATACGTTACATGCTTTCTATATTTTATATTACATTTTTGATTCTTAGTCCTCAGTGGAACAATTAATATATTAATCTTATAAATAATGTGTTATTTTTAAATTTTTAATTCTTCTGTCAGTCATCAGTATTTAGATAGCTATTTTATATACCTACATGCCAGTACATGGTAAAATCTTATAATATTTTAACTTTTCTTAAATTATTAATCGATATTTGAAATTTTAGATTTTTTTTCTATAAATGTAGATAAAATATTTTTCACTCGGTAAAAATGCTATATTATTGTATTAGATCTTTCATCCTTTAACTCTTTAATCTTGAAATCATTATATATATAATATATATATATATATATATATATTTATATACAATATACATATATTAAGTAAAATTTATAACTACCAATGAAATAATTTATTGCCATTGAATATAAATAGTTTAAACATACATTGGTACATTTCCATTTAACATAGATAGCTAAAACTATTTAATTATTTAATAATAATTTCTTTATCTGTAGACTCAAGATTTTCATATCCCTGCCCATTTTTTCGTTCATGTTTATAACTATGTTAAAGCAATTAAAACTGCAATTCCTGATTTGAAAGTTGGGTTGCATGTGGAAGCACTAGGCATGATGTTTTATGATGATAATAGAACGTCTTCGGATTGTAAGTTTATTAACATAAAACAACGATAAACATTTCATTTAAATATGTATAAAATATAAATGATTCAATATCTTACTCTTGCAATAGGTTTGAAATTAGAATTATTTAAATCCATTTTCTACGTTAAGTAAAATATATATTTACTCATGTTATGTGTTGTGTAAAAGGGTATGATTTTACAACATTAAACGAAGTTATGGATTACTATGTGATTGGATTCGATAATTTTAATCCATGTACAGATGAATTTTTAAATGGTGGAATTGTACCTTATGAGTCATCAAATCCTAGTGCAACTACTTTAGTAAGTTTGGTATCATATACTTGAATCAATAACGAAATTGAAAATATTTTGCTTTTTTTCAGTATCAATTTAAATATATTTTTATTGAATCCGCCATTGCAAAGGACAAAGTTTATTTTGAATTTTCAATAAATCCTACAGTGAAGGCAGAAAAACAACAAGAATTTTACTCATGTGAAATATCATACAACGAGGTATAATAATGTATTTTTATTTTAATATATCCAACAGTTAAAAAATTATTATTTATCCACTTCAAATAATTTATATCAGTTTATCTACTTCTAAAACCTATGTTATTGTCTCTATGTACGTATGTGACCAAATATAATCGGTATTTGCAGAAGAAAATATTGAGTTGTATTAAGTTGTTAAGGAAAACTAAAGAAATAAGTTAAAATGACATAAATTAAGTTTTTCATAGATAATGGTATTTTATTGTTAATTGATATGAAGTAGTATGTTTAAAGGTAAATTGTTAGGAATTAAGAGTCGTTGTTATTTGCGTTATGTTTTTAATCGTTTATATAGTAGATTTTCTGAACTTCTTTGTATTTACTCTCATTTCGGATGCACCATATTCTAAAATTCGTCCATAACTCCTGTCAATGCACTCTTCTTTAAAAAATACAAAACAACAAATATTTTATTTTTCTTGCATAGTGACTGCGCTCGTTTTGCATGTATATTTTATATTAAAACTGATTGTAGAATGTTAAGTAAAGGAGTTTGATCGAAAGTTCAAATAGTAATTTTGAATACAATTTTTTTCTAATACATAATATCCTTTGTATGTTGTAGATATCTTTAATTTGATTTTATCGTTATGATTTCGTGTTGTTTCATATTTTTCCTTTAACAACCATGCATTTAAAATCTCTTATAACTAAATACTTTGTTTTATCTTTAATGTTTACTTCCAAATTCTTTGATTAAGTTTCTTTTTATTATATCTTTTTTATTATTATTTGCTTATAACACATATTACCCACTATGACTATATTAGCATTTTTATTGTAAGCAGAGAATGTGCTAATCAACAATATCTGCTAACTAAATTTTAAATTTTTATAGCTAAGGATCGAAATTGTATTACAAGGTTTCTCAAAGATAGTTCATACTGTAACCATACATTTTAATGATATATAAATAATTCTTTATTATATGATAGACATTTAAAAAAATTGTGGATACTTTTAAACGAAAACTGAAGATTTACGTTATTTTTTGCAATTTAAAAATATTAATATATTTTATTATATATTTTGTATTTTACAATAATATTTTTAAATTCAATATTTGGAAAATTTAATTAACCGCCGTACTAACTAATAATAAAATAAATTATTTTAAGAGCAATATAAATATATCATTAATTTTACTTAGTAACATTGGTTAGTGAAAAGTATTCACTGATAGATCACAATTACTTTTATTTCTCAGGAAATATTTAGATTTTATCGATACTTTTAAGCGAATTTGGAATCGACTTAAGATGCTGTATTAGATATAACTTATACCAATTCATGATTGGCTGGTTATTTAGAACGCATTTTACTTGTATTGATTTTTAAGGTTAATTGTCTTAGCATCAAATATTATTATTTATTATTAGAATTATAAGAGTAACTTGTGTTCTATTCGTCTTACAAACGTACAACACAGCAAAAACTGTTTCACGTGGACAAGATCCACTATAAGGCTGTAGTTCAAATTAAATAACCAAATTTTCTTACTATAGAAAATAATACATTGGTTATGCAACATCGTTTTAAATTTTTAGGTATCACTATAATACCAAAAAAGTTCTTATCTTTTTTAAATCCATTATTTTTTGTGTTTTTTATACTTGAATATTTTTCTTGTAATTGTGATATAGAAAATAATAAAACACGATATCGTATATACTCATGTCTCCTTATTTTAGTGTATACATTGGTTTGCTTAATTTTAACTACAGCCTGAGTAATCCTTGCCCACGTGAACTGTTTTTACTATATTGTACGTCTGTTAGACGGAGACAATACATGCGGGAGAAGCATCCTCTTTTATATTATATAATTAATGTTTACAGTATTGTGAAAATCCAACATATAAAGAGTTCATGTGTGTCGATAATCAGGACACATTCTTCGAAAAAGTAATATTTTTTTATGTATATTACTTAATAAATATTATTTACATTTTATTTTCAATTTATAGGGAAATTTTACTAGAGAATTTGCAAAGGGATTCATAGCAAGGTATATAGATTTAGTTGATCGCGATCTAAAATGTGAATGTAATCATGATAAGTATGTAACGTTTACTATGATGTTAAATGGTTATAATAATCAGGAAAAGGTAACCTGTGCTAAATTAAATGGCAGCTGAGTAATTTAATTATTTATTATTGTCAAATACTACAATTGCTGATATATTATTTTAAAAAAAAAATATTTATTTGAATGAATACAAAACTATTGTCTTGTACTAATTAAAACATAAGCATTTAAGTATTAGATTATTTAAATTAGTTTATTATATGTATAATATATTATTTAAAAGTAGCTTGTGTACTTAGAGTATAGGTTAAATGTAGTAATGGATAACTAAATTTGTAGAAAATATGAATTAACTCATACACATATATAAAATGAACCAAGTATAGTTGTCGGGCATAATCCAAATTGTAGTTTTAAAATACTCGTAAAATATAAATATAATATCCTTTTTAATAGATAGAGTAGAATAAACGTTATTGACTAAAATCAAGTTTTTTCACTGAAAATCCTTGGGTTGCGATGGATGTGCAGATATGGCATATGGACCAATTATGATTAAAATGGAAGTTATATAGTTTTTACTTTATTAGTTTTTCCCGTAGTTTTCTCAAATTTAAAACTACATTTTCCGATTCTAAATTATATTATACCTTATTGAGAGGTTTTTAGGAATTTTAATAACTGGGAGAGTGCATACTAAAAAGAAAATTATTAATCCTATTGGAGAATTTATTTATTAAATAATTATAGTAGTATTTATAGTACGGCCAACGAAAAGTGATTCGCGATCGTTTCGGACTTACATGTGGTTTTTTATTAGGGTTACTCCAATTATTTTCTCGCGTAAAATGCAATAAAATATTTATTAAAATATTAAATTAGCTCTTTTATTTAGTTTGGTTAAGAAATAAAATAGTTATTCACAACTTGACTGGTTGTATTGAAACTTGTGTACTCGGAGTATGTTTTTAATGCTACAATTTGCTATTTTGTTATTCATTATAGTTATAATTTATAACTAAGTATAATTGTAGGTATCTAAAGTAATAACTAATACATTTAATAAAAAAAAAGTACAACAAAAATCACCAATCTATCGACTTTGTTTTATTTGTTTGAATATAAACATCATATCAACGATACGTCTACCAAAACATTGTTTTAAAGTATTCCTGAATGTAAAAAATTATATATTAAGTAATTGGTTTTCTGCTGTACTTATACATTTTATGTTAAAATAATAGATAAATATACAATCATTTTGTTTTGATCTAAAAAAGTGTTATTTTTCTAATTTTCCTTTAGAAATTAATCTGGTTGTTCTTATTGTTTTTTTTCAATTAGTCGTTTGGTATACATTTTATATCAATAAAATATAAACACAAATATCAAAAACAAAATTATAATTAAAATTAAAAAAAAGCAGGTAGTAAGTAAAAACTTAGTTATACGTTATGTTGTATACATATTTAGATACTAGATACTTACACTAAATTCAGCTTTTTCCCGTTCTGTTTTTTTCATACGTGACCGCTGAGGTGGTAAAAAAAATGTCTCTGTTACCGAAGAAACAAGTAGATTGTAGATGCTACTAGTTCAACTTACTTACATTAAGTGAACAATTGTTATTTAATATAAAAATAAACAATTATTGAACCTTGTGTAAATTTAATACACAGACATAAAATTGTATAGTACTATAGAGTATAGTTTATAAATTTAATATCTAAAATATTAAGCCACTTCCAAGAAATGAGTAATTTATTAAACTTTCATTTGTTATTTTCCTTTTATAAAACTTATTTATAAAACTATTATTATATTTACTAAAAATTTTAGTAATAATAATAAATAATAATTTTAAAGTATATTTTCGTGTAGTCAACAAATTGTTAACAAATTTATAATACATGTATTTTACATACATACGTGCGATGTATATATTATTAAATATTAATAACGATAATAACTGCTTTAAATGCAGACTTTAAATACCTAATAATTTAGTTTAATTTGGTTTACTCCTTGCTCAATAACACAATCAATTGTTCAAATCAAAAATCATCCTGGTCCCCAATTAATCACAAATAATCAATTTCAGAAGACTACATTTTTAACTGCTAATTTCTTATCAGAAACAAGGAAAAATGTTTTATAAGCCTATGTACTGCCGATTTAGCTTAAAAATACTAACAAGACTTGGATACTTTTGAATTATCATCAGAAATTTTTTAGTTTCAAAATTAAAGCAATTTCAAATGATAAGAAATTATCAACGCTTCACATTTTGAAATTTACATTTTTATTAAGCCAAATTCAAACATTGCAATAGCATTATGAATTTTTTTATGTTTTTCAATATCTGAGGGTCGAAACCTGTGAATGTAGCAGATTAAAGCTTGTAAAAAAACTTTATACGTTTGACTATGGGACAAACTAGGCTATCAAATTTGGAAATTATTTTAATAGAAAACCAAGCAGTCCAATCTTTAGATGATATTTACATATTATTCGTTTTTCTCCGGCGAAATATAACTGCAGGTTCCAAGTACCTAAGTACCTAAAAAATATAAGAATTTATGCATTGATGTATATTATTATTTATTGTAATTTTCTGGAGTATATGAATTTTATGTGATTTCATATTTGTGAACAATAGAAAATTTTATATTATAATGGTTGGCATAAAATAATGTGAATTATATTATAAAAACATTAAAAACAATTGATGATAATCGATAATCTTATTCCTGGCTTCTGGTCATTTCTGTGAATTGCAATAATTATTGTTTATATAATGTCACCGTCTATCGATAACGACTATAATTTTAATATTGTATAAAGTTTGTTTTTAGTATCAATATTCCTGTTGTTTTAAGAATATAATAGTATTTAACCGGTCCCAATGTTGTCTAAACTTAACAATTATAAGTTTTTAGTTTAAGAATCATATATGAAACATAATATAATATTATTAATACTAAACTAAGAATTGTATTGTATGTTATTTTCAGATATTTTAGTTTTAAGTTTTAAATAGTATTGTGGCCAATGTATAATATATTTTTAAAGTTGTTACCAACTAAAATTCGATTCGAGTTAATAAATCAAAATATAATTGTTAATTTTACCGCTAAATTTTATTGTGATAACACAGATATGGAGTTATTTTAACAACAAACACAGTCAAACATTATTATTAATTTTACAGTTATGATTAAAATAGCATGACATAAAATAATGATCAACAATATGTCAATATCGTAAGCCATCACGAATTACAAGTAATCAAATATAATGACTGATTACATTTTTACAAGTTGTACTATCATCGGATATTATTTTATTTTTGGGTTGTTATTATATTATTTCAATTTCATTGTGATTTGTAAGTTACTGCAAGTTACCGCGCGGACGCAAAGTGTATAGACAGTGGACATAGGTTGATAAACACACAATCTACTATACCTACAATTTATTTCCAAAGCATACAATTTTAATGAGTTAAAAACAAACTATTAGGTATGAATAGAATAAAAATATATATTTGAACTGTTGAAAAGAGTGGACTCAGGGTTTTGATTTTGGTTAATAAATTAGTTTGAGCCCCCTAGCTTTTTTACCCAGTTACGCCACCCCGTCTAGACTATAATATTATGTATATTACCAACCTATATTATCTACATAACAATATTAGTCATATCTGCAGAGTGCAGTGATAGAGATACGAGTTTTTTCACTTCTCCGAAAAGTAAGCCTAGATATCTATACTAGATAGGTAGACCGTCTAGAATAAAATAACATTATCGTTAAGCCGCGCACTATTTAATCATATTTAATCAAGATCTCAAAATCATAAAAATAAAACTTTTGGTATTATACTGAAAAATCAGTTATATTCCAGGTGTTGTTTTAACTCCAATAACAGTTTACATTAAAATTATGGCGTGAACAATATGTGTTCAAACGCGGCTGACTTCCCGCCGAATTGTCTACCTGACGTCATCGCCAAAGGCTTTACAAGTCTCAGGCGATCGGTGCGGAATGTCCGCGACAGTCATCCCCCTCTACGTAATCTCGGCCGTCCGATGTCCACTGCAACTTTTGCACGGCCATCGCGTGTCTGTCTTTCGCCAACGGCCGAACCTGGCGTGTCCGAGTGCCGGCCCGTTCGTTCCGCTTAGTTTTTTTTTGTTCTTTTGACCACGTGGTCAACCGACTTGAGTTGGAGTCCGTTAAAATTTACTTACCTTTTACCTTGTGTGCGCAATTTTGTCGTAAGCTCCGAGACAGTCGGGGCTTGACGTGTGCGTCACACTTCGTCGCTTATATTATAATTCCGTGCGACATTATAAATTATATTATTATACATATACCTACGTGGCTACGTGTCATACGTCAAAAGGCTGTCGCCTTACCAGCCCGGATTTGTGGTCTTGCCGATTAGCAGCACAGGTGATCGTTTATTTCATTATTGTGTTATTATATTTATATTGTATGATTTGTATGTAAACAAAAATCTTTTTATTTATTATTAATTATTATTATTGTTAGGAATAATACGGGCCCGCATAGTTACTATTATTATTTTTATTATTATTATTAATGTTTTGTACACGTTGTTTCTGTGGTTAATATTATATTATATCTGGCGCCCAGCGTCCCTTTGTTCTATTATAATATATTGTTCTAATATTTAATATCATAGGTGATCCTCCTCCCAAACATAGAAATATCGGTTATTTCGTTTTTTTTTTTACAGGTAATTCTTTTTGGCAACTCATCTTACAAAGCGTGTAAAGTTTCAGAGCTCCAAAATAAATCCTTCACCACATAAACTTGCATACTAGTATTTTTCAAAAAAGTGATTTTTAGTCGACTTAGGTGTTAAGTATTCTGATTTTCACGAATTTATTGTTATACAATTAATAAAGTCCGACGGTCCTTACCACGCGTAAAATGAAATTGTATCTTACATTATGTAATTTTAATTTATATGCGAGTATACTTTATTTATTGTTTTATGTCAAGTTTGCGTGTATATTAAAAACATCTTATTTTTCAATTTTTGGCTCAAGAATCGTAGGATTCTTAATTCATTTATTATGATATAGTTGTATTTTTTTTATAATTTAATTATAGTAAACACAAATAATTTTTAATTCTGTAGTTAATTTTATAGGTACCTATATTTTGTATTTAATTTATTTTAACCAAACCATGCACAGGAAAAATGTCTATAAAATTGCATGTATTACTACTATACTACTATTACTTCTTTTTATTTTCGTTTTTACATTTCGGGGATGTTATCATATTTTAAAACTATTAAAATAATAATGAATAATAAAAAGATAATATTTGTTGAGGCCGAATAACAACCAAATAATATAACCGCCTATAGCTGCAGATATTATGTTAAAATACTTCGATAACACATTATAATGTATGATTATCATTGTTTGAGCTACCATTACTCTTGAGTTGGCTCTACTGTCTTCAGCAGCCAATGCGGACGTCTGTACCACAAAACATTATTATTTTTATCCTCCCGGTCTGTCTTGTGCATAGAGTACTCTATGGCCTGGTGCGGCGTACCACTTTGGGGACGGTCGCCATCGCCATTTATTATTATTATTATTAATTGTTATTCATTTTTTACTACGCGAGTGTTGCAACTTTGCAAGCGACCTTTTTGTTTTGCGTGCCTACCTTTAGAAGTGTACGTACTTCTATTTGGTTTTTGGCTTTTGTTGGCGCTGTGTTACACGTATACGACCTATACGGCAAGTGCTGTCGTAACGCGACGTAAGAATGCGACGAACATTCTAACACGGAATTTCGGTGTCGTCTTGCAGGCTGCAGCGTTCTGCCTCGGCAAACAATCGGCTTTCCGTCACCGCTGACGTGAAAGTTTGTTGCTGTTAATTTTGGCCACAGCGAAAGTAGCAGTGTTTGCAGTCAAAGGTCTACATCGGAGGTCCCTGTATTGCAGGTACTTTTTATTAAATATTTGTTATTATTATTATTATCTTGTTTAATATGTTTGTTGTTTATTGTAATTATTTGTATACATAATACAACATCCATACATATAAATATTTTATTTATTGTTTTTATCTGTGTGGACATTTAATATTGCTCACGGCAGTCACTCAACCTTTAATATTTATATATAATAATTACGCACCAACCTCGTGCAAGGAGTGTTAGTTCAACAATTATTTAATGTACTGTTCTACGCATAAATGTATTGAAATTGTCTGTACAATGCGCAGGACAAGCCGAGTAATGCGATACACATAATATTATGACATTAAGTATAATATTATTATTATATTAATATTAATTGATCATTTTAGCTTAAAATACAGGCAATATTAGTTATAGATAGTTACCATAATTGATTATAAATACTTACTATTTATAATCAATGATAATATCAATTATTAATGCTTACAATTTAAAGATACTAGATTCGTGTACTCGTATCAATATTATTATTTCGATTTCACAAAATGTTACCCATTGATGTAATTAATTAAAAATATTACACAAAGTGTAAAATAAGAGTTTCCATTTCATGAAATGGATAAAATATATGTCCATTTCATGAACTAAAATTTTACTTACACGATATGATCGTTGTTCATGAAATGGATATCCATTTCATGAAAAATACGATTACATTAAGTGGATGCGACATGTACTTATGATTGGGTAATAAATTTAATCAAACTGAGTTCCCAGGTTTATTCTCTGATCTGACTACTTATCAATTATCTTGATTTTTTTAGATTACACTGTGGAGGAAGTTTTAAATTTATTTCTGATTGTATAAGTTAATGAAAAATTGAGTTATTAATTATTAAAATAATCGGCAAGTATTTATGCGCATAAAGGTATTTTTATTTTCATACGTGCTACCAATTATTATTTATTATTAGAAACTAGTATTTTAGTGAATAGTTGATGTAGTTTAACAGTACAAAACATTTTCGATGTTTTTGGTTCACTTTATTGAAACTTTATGAATTATTGGTTAAGACAACGATGGGTAGGACAGCTATGTAAAGGCGATATATCGGAATTATCATCTATACAGCATACACCAAATCAGAAAACCAACTATATTATTTATCCACACGCTTTATACTGTGTTTGCACTATGTAACCAAATGTAATATGGATGTATTTTATATTGGCAACGAAGTGCACGATTATAACTATTAATATAATAAATTCAATGTTTTCAGCAAAAATTAATTCAACTACTGTATTAGTACATACTACTCGTAAAATAAATGAAATATTTCATTACATTTACTGAGTTTTTAGTAATATATATAAAGCTGAAAATAATCTTTGCTTATAATAGTTTTTCATTGTCATTGGTTTATCATTAAATTCAAATTTAACACATATATTACAATGATTTTCTTAATTACGTGGTACACTGTTAAAGATACCTAATATACAATAGAGTGGCTATCTATTTTCTTCCCTTTTTATTTTTATTGTACAATAAAATTATTAATATGTAATAAACTAATAATTATTATAAATTGTAATTTGTAACCCATTTAAGCACATAATGGGAATGGTTTCATTATATTTTTTTTCTTTCATATAATAACTATAGTTGCATAACTTGCACCACTGATAGTATAGATACAGAATATTATAGCTTTTTACCTTTATCTAACAACCCATAATATAGACTAGAAGATAGAGTCTTTCCGATAGACTATAGGCATTATTTTTAAATAGGTATGATTGTTCACTATTAATTTTATCTTTCTCGTGGTCACTAGGTAAGCACTTAAATATCTATGCCGTAATTAAACACAAAATAAAAATAAAGATTTTTTTCCCAATCCTTAAAAACATATTATATAAAGCAAAAGAAAAACAGATCCTATTTAACTTAACACTGGCTACAATTATTATTTAAATAAAAAAATTAAGGTATATAGGTATAACAAAATCATAAATATAATATTATAATAGCAATAAGTCTACTACATATATTTGATACGTAAATTATGTAAATTATGTAGTTTTAAACTGTTTTACACTTATTTTCATAATTAAACATTGTTATTAAATTATATGTTTTACTGTTAAATTAAATTTTATATTTATTATGTGACTTACACTGTTGATTGTATATAGGTTTACTATAAAAAAAATTAAAACATGTTAGGTCGTTTATAAGACTAGACTTTAAGTCATAATGATTTTACATTTTTGAGGGAAAAAAATATATGTATACCCGAATTTTCAAATAATGGTTTGTGACGGTACGATAAGGTATATATAGTACATATTATATATGTTAAATAATTTGATATATAATATAGATAATATGGTAAAATTATTTTATAACCAACATTCAATGGATTATTTGTAGAAGTACTAATTGTAATTATGATTTAGTGTTGCTATAGTCAATTAGTATCTAATTGCTTAAGTAATTACCTATAGTAGGCATCGATTATAAAATAATACTGATACCTAAATCACTAGCCGTTTTATCATTTGCGAGATTGTAAGCGCTCAGTAAATTATAGCATAACTACTGTTAAAAATATAAACAATCATTTTTTTTGTTGTTGTTGGTAATCATTGACATTTGTTTAGTGGAGATAAAATAAATTAGTTATTTTAGACTCGGCGAGGGATAAATACATATAACATTTAAATTAATTACACATTAAATATAGACTATAAGTGTAACACAATTATGGAATTATTTATTAGAATAGCAAAGTACGCAATTAGTGTCAATGTGTTTTACATATGTACACAACTGTGAACAATTGTCTAATTTATCGTTTAATACCAAAAAGGTGGCTATTTATATCATTTTTATTGACGAAAAAAAATTCATTTAAAAAGTAGATATTCAATATGTTTTATTAATTATATATTATTGTATTTTATCTTTTAATTAATAAAATGAATATCTTAATGGTTAATACTTTAATTTTTTTTTTACATTTAAGCATTTTGATTTACATCACTACAGCAGCTGGTAAATATGAATAATATATACAATAATATGTGCCAAAATTAAATTATGGATAATAAGAAATCAAAATAAATATCAATTTACAGAATAGTTATTTTAAACAAGATGCATTGTTTGTTTGTTTTTTTTTATATATGTAACAATATTTTAAATAATTATCAAAATTATAGGAAAAAAATAGGAATTTTTATGCAAAACCACTTATTGACAAAATACATTTTATTTAAAAATAATAGACTAGTTGTAGAGTCTTAACATATGTGACACAAACGATTATAAATTAAAGACGGTAACTGGTAATTATACGTAGCATATTGATGGATGCCATATTACTCTCTTTACAAGGACAAATCAAAAAGTCAGTAGATTTAATGTGTCAGGTTTATAGATTCACTTGAACCATTTTTGTTATACGTTAATTAGTTACAGAATTCTATACTATTCCAGAAAAGTAACCAAATAAATCTATTTTCATTATTTTTTTTGTTTGACTTAAGTATGTAAATAATATATTTATTACAAGGATTTCGGTTTGTTATAGTTTGTGCGTAATGTGGTAAAGAAATTTAATTTTGGTTTAAAGAATAATTTAATTTGAGTCAGTTATTTTCTTATTAATATTTTTATTTAACAATAGTATAAAACTATAAAGTAATAATTGATAAATTTGTCTTATATTTTTAGAACTTGGTATATCATCATGTAGGTATTTAGGTGAAATTGATTCCGCCAATAAACGTTGTCATAAAGATGCAGTGAAGTTGGATAAAATTTCAGCACCATGTACAGCATTTGTATATGATGGATTAACATGTGATGAAAATTATTTAATTGATCCTTCCTATGATCCAATGGGTATAGGTAATAAGCTATAATTTATAAATATCCCTACCTAGTTATAGAGATATATAGTATTGTAATTAATATAGGGTGTATCAAATAAACGTTAGATTTGAAACTTCTATGGATCAAATTTATTTATATAAATTTAACAAAAAAAAACCTTGCTGAATTTTAAACATGAAAAATAATATCGAGCATATGCTCCGCTACTAGCCCTACACGTGATCATTCGGTCCATGAATTTCTTTATCACTCGACCACATAATGATATTTCATATCTTTAAGACCCAATAAATTGCATTGTTTGTTCTGGTAAACTCTTTATTTAATGTATCCCAATAGGATAAAATTACACGGTTTCAAATTGCAAGATCGAGGTAAATAGGTTTGTTGTTTGGACGTGTTCTCTACAAACTTGGTGGGGCAATATGTTATCGGGCGATGAAGAATATCTTGAACCTAGTGTTCGCGTGTAGGGCTGGAAGGCCTCCTCCGCAGATGATCGATATTACATTTCATGTTTAAACCTCAACCTCTTCTGAAGAGAATGATTTATTTTTTTGTTATTTTTACATAGATAAATGTGATCTATAACAGTTTCAAATCCGGTGTTTTTTTGATATACACTATATTAACTTAAGTATTCAAAGAAAACACTTAAATATAGTTTCAAATTGTTAATTTTTTGATTCAATGTAGCACGTGACAAATTAAATAATACCTGTGGGCTTACCTTATCATAAATTCCTTTAAATTTAAATTACGCATATTTTTTAACACAGTTATTTAGGCGATTTATATAAATATAAAATATTGGTGTAAAATTATGTATGATTATTATAAATATTTTATAAATAAAACGCAATCGTACACATATATAAAAAAATTGTTTTTACAAGCCATTAAATGCTTTTGTTAAATTATTTCCATTTATATTAATATGGATTTATAAATTTATAATACTACTCGTATATTAATTGTATTAATAATATGGTAGGTAGATTGTTGATAAAAACCAAATCACATTCAATAATATGTTATATTATAATTAGTATATTATTATGTATTATAATGTTACTATCGGTTGGGTATTAACTTATCTTATAAGTCGTCAATACTGTCATACGATAAAACACTATGTGTAATAGATTTGTGGTATAAATCTAAATATTATTAAATTTTGATTGTGAATAGAAAATAAAAAGATATAATATGGTAATGAATAGTTTCAAGTCCTTATACATAATATTTTTATGAGTTATAAGTTATAACTTATAACAAAATAACGTAAATCATTATTTATTGATAAAGATCCAATTTAGTCAAAAGTTAAATTTGAAGTATCTATAAAGATAATAATAAAAACAATAATTGTACGTTTTATATATGAAAAACTTATTACAAATCTTCTATTAAATATTCAATCCTTGTGTGTATGTATTTCAATTTATTATTATTTAAAAATAACGATACAATCAATATCTAAATTATAATAATAGATAGAACTCCTTGATTTTTAATAATTAACTTATACTTATTTAACTATTTAGAACTAATAAATTATGATTGTATGTAGTTGCGTAATCAAAATTAAGGTTTTATAAATTAAAAAAAAAGTTTTAGAACTCATAAGTTGGATAGCATAGGTATATTGTTGTCCACATTCGCAAATATTTAAAAAATGGTTAAATAAACATAACACACACACACCTATACCTTTTATGATTGAAAATAATGCACTTGAAAATTTTTATATTTCATACTAATTTATTTAACGCCCGTTAACGATAATTATGCTCTAATGTTCCTTATTATGATAAATATGGTACGTCATTCAACACATCTATTATGTAATAATCATCATAAACGAAAAAATAAAATATATTTAATGATAAAAATAAACGGATTAATAGGGTTCTATATCATCATATTATAAATTAAAAGAATGGTTATAACTTATAAATGCTTTGATACACGTTACAAGTACACAGCGAAATGAATATAACATCTTATTGTTGATAGTTTAATTTAAACAAAAGGAAATAGTATGTGGTAACACATCTAAACATAAATTTTATCAATAATGCTAATTTAAAATAAATTCTTCTTTTCTTACGTCTTGAAGGTGAGACAAGCTTAATTTATAATAATCTTGATGATGATCGTTGGCAGAAGGACGGTGATGAATTTCGGGTAAGTTAGTGATAAATTTAAAAAAAAATTACACATTTATTCTGCATTAAAGCCTTATAGTTAATATCTCTAGTATATTTTATAATTTTAAATTTTGAATTTGTTTTACATTATAATTTATATTATGCATTTAAAAAATAATAGTACGTTAATTTTTAACAACCTAATCTCTAATATTAGCATTGTAGTTATGTTATGATTTATTATTATTAACGTATTATGTTATATTACGTAGCCATGTAGGTACCCGGATTATAAATCTTTATTAAATTATATCAAACCTTGTCATGTATTAAATAAATTATAATCACGGTTAACAATTTAAAAAGATGTCGACGAATTAAAGATTAATGATCGTAATTTTAAACAATGTTATTTATTTTAATTTTTTACATAATATAGTCAAATCACTAAACTACTTAATTCAACTTTAGTTTTTAAATAATTTTTATCGTTAAAGTAGATATCTATGTTAATATAATATATTATTCTGTATGCATGTATTAATGACATATATAAAATTCTGATTCACATTGCCTAAGTAATTAGTTTATATTTATGATTTATTACAGACGTCATAAAAAATCTTGTAGATTTTAGCTCTAATGTGTTTTTATATTATGGTCATAAAGACATACAAGCTTGGACAAATGCACTTGAACATAATGAAACTGATTTTAAAGAAATTCCAATTATAAAAGACTTTGTTACCAAACTTCCTGTGGGAGGATTAATTTTGAAAAATTTGGATTATGATTATACAATTGTAAGTACTTATTATAAAGAATAATATTACATACCTGAGAGATGTATATTCAAAAATGATGCAAAAAAACATTTTCATAGGTTACATGCGTTCTATATTTTTAATACTTATGTCAGTCATCACTTTTTAGATAGCTATTTTATATACCTACATGCCAGTACATGCTAAAATCTTATAATATTTTAACTTTTCTTAAATTATTTATCGACATTTGAAATTTTAGATTTTTTTTCTATAAATGTAGATAAAATATTTTTCACTCGGTAAAAATGCTATATTATTGTATTAGATCTTTCATCCTTTAACTCTTTAATCTTGAAATCATTATATATATAATATATATATATATACAATATACATATATTAAGTAAAATTTATAACTACCAATGAAATAATTTATTGCCCTTGAATATAAATAGTTTAAACAATACATTGGTACATTTCCATTTAACATAGATAGTTAAAACTATTTGATTATTTAATAATAATTTCTTTATCTGTAGACTCAAGATTTTCATATCCCTGCCCATTTTTTCGCTCATGTTTATAACTATGTTAAAGCAATTAAAACAGCAATTCCTGATTTCAAAATTGGGTTGTATGTGAAAGCAAAAGGCATGATGTTTTATGATGATAATAGAACGTCTTCAGATTGTAAGTTTAATAACATTAAACAACAATGAATATTTCATTTAAATATGTATGAAATATAAATGATTCAATATCTTAATCGTGCAATAGGCTTGAAATTAGAATTTAAATCTATTTTCTACGGTAAGTAAAATATATATATACTCATGTTATGTATTGTGTAAAAGGGTATGATTTTACAACATTAAACGAAGTTATGGATTACTATGTGATTGGATTCGATAATTTTAATCCATGTACAGATGAATTTTTAAATGGTGGAATTGTACCTTTTGATCCACCAAATCCTAGTGTATTTACATTTACCTTAGTAAGTTTAGTATCAAATATTTGAATCAATAATGAGATTGAAAATATAATGCTTTTTTTCAGTTGAAATTTAAAGTTGCTTTAAGTGGATCTGCCATTGCAAAGGACAAAGTTTATTTTGAATTTTCAGTAAATCCTACATTGAAGGCAGAAGCAGAAGAAGAATTTATCCCATGTGAAATATCATATAACGAGGTATAATAATGTATTTTTATTTTAATATATCCAACAGTTAAAAAAATATTATTTATCCACATCAAATAATTTATATCAGTTTATTTACTTCTTTATGTACGTATGTGACTAAATATAATAGGTATTTGTAGAAGAAAATATTGAGTTGTATTAAATTATTAAGTAAAACTAAAAAAATAAGTTAAAATGAAAAAATTAAGTTATTCTTTAAATAATGGTATTTTATTGATAATTCATATGAAGTAGTATGTTTAAAGGTAATTTGTTAGGAATTAAGAGTCGTTGTTATTTGCGTTTTGTTTTTAATTGTTTATGTAAATTGATAGATTGTGGTCTTGTTTAGGTTTTACGTTCCTCAATCAACTTTTGCTGCCACAATTATCTTTTTCTGTCCATCTCTATACGTATACGATATTGTATTATACACTGTGAGTGAATTTTATCATATTATAATTCTTGTTTCAATTTATGCTATTCTGCGTTTGATTTCTTCAACAGGCTGTTAGATTCAAGACATTTCCCCACCTACTTGAATAATTTATATCTAATAGGTGCCTAAGTATACCACGTTTTTAGTAGAGCTTCTGAACTTCTTTATATTTACTATCATTCTGAACACGCCATATTTTAAGATTCGTCCATAACTCCGTCAATGCATTCTTCTTTACAAACAAAACAACAAATATTGTATTTGTCTTCCATAGTGACGGCGCTCGTTTTGCATTTAAATTTTATATTCTGTTATGTTCTGATTTTTTAAGTTAATTGTCTTAGCAGCCCACGCTTGCATCGAATCATTATTTTTAATCTTTTAATTGATATTTATAGCAATTTTTATTGTAAGAGGACGCATCACCCACTTGTGTTGTATTCGTCTTACAAACGTACAATATAGCGAAAACTGTTTCACGTGGACAAGAACTACCATATAAGGCTGTAGCCCAAATTAAATAACCCAATTTTCATTGGGTATGCAACATCAGTTTATATTTTTTGATGTCACTATAATATGAAAAAAGTTCTTATATCTTTTTTAATTCCATTATTTTTTTGTGTTTTTTAAACTTAAATAATTTTTTTGTAGTTGAGATATAGAAAAATAAAGAACGAAATCGTATATACCAATATCTCCTCTTTCTAGTGTATAAATTGGGTTGCTAAATTTTGACTAGAGTCTGAATAATCCTTGCCAACATGAACTATTTTTACTACGTTGTACGTCTGTAGGACGGAGACAACACATGCGGTGAAGCATCCTCTTTTATATTATATAATTAATGTTTACAGTATTGTGAAAATCCAACATATAAAGAGTTCATGTGTGTCGATAATCAGGACACATTCTTTGAAAAAGTAAAATTATGTTATGTGTAATATAATAAATATTATTTACATTTTATTTTAAATTTATAGGGAAAATTTGCTAAAGAAAATTCAAAGGGATTCATAGCAAAGTATATAGATTTAATTGATCGCGATCTAAAATGTGAATGTAATCATGATAAGTATATAACGTTTACTATGATTTTAAATGGCTATAATGATCAGGAAAAGGTAACCTGTGCTAAATTAAGTGACAGCTGAATAAATGAATTATTTATTATTGTCTATAATACTACAATAACTAATATATTATTTTTTAATAAATACTTAACTATTGCTTTGTACTAATTAAAACATAAACAAATAATTATTTGGATATTTAAATTATTATATTATGCATAATATATTTTTTTAAAGTAGCTTGTGTACTTAGAGTATAGACTTATTCTGGTAATGGAAAACTAAATTTTTAGAAAATATGAATTAACTCATACACATATATAAAATGAACTAAGTATAGTTGCCGGATATAATCCAAATTGTAGTTTTAAAATACTCGTAAGATATAAATATAATCATCTTTTTAAGAGCTGGAGTAGTATATATATTATTGATTGAAATCAAGTTTTTTCACTGAAAATCCTTGGGTTGCGATGGATGTGCAGATATGGCATATGGACCAATTATGATTAAAATGGAAGTTATATAGTTTTTACTTTATTAGTTTTTCCCGTAGTTTTCTCAAATTTAAAACTACATTTTCCGATTCTAAATTATATTATACCTTATTGAGAGGTTTTTAGGAATTTTAATAACTGAGAGAGTGCATACTAAAAAGAAAATTATTAATCCTATTGGAGGATTTATTTATTAAATAATTATAGTAGTATTTATAGTACAGCCAACGAAAAGTGATTCGCGATCTTTTCGGACTTACATGTGGTTTTTTTACTAGGGCTACTCCAATTATTTTCTCGCGTAAAATGTAACTTAATCGTAAAACTTTTAATGTTTACAGGACGTTGGATTTTTGATTGTAAAAAGCAACCGCATAAAAATAAAAATCGTATTCTCAAAACTTGCCAAAATTTAAAATACGCGATACCAATTTTGGTTGTTGTTTGTCCACTTGCAAACGTTGAGCCCCTAAATATGAAATCTATCGAGGCTCACTTTTCGTTGGCTGTACAATAGTTATTACTATTTACTATTTACTTATTACTTATAACTTATAACTTATTAGTACCATACAATTCATCATACTTATAAAACATTATTGGAAAAAATTAACCAGGCGTGGGTTTTATTGCCTGTCTTTAATGCCGTGTGATAAAAATGTTGAAACACATTATCTTACTTGCCGTATAAAATACCAGATAATTAACTTAACTGTGACACCAATAACTAACAGATGATAATACAAAAAACAAAACAAATTATTATTAAATGAGCTGTTAATTATGGCCACTTTAGGCTATACATAACTTATCTTATGAATATACTCTAAGAGAATATTACTGTATGGCTAATAATATTACTTACGTATATCTTGTATATTTTAATAGTTTGCTTTATATAGTACATATAACTTCTTAGAATTGTTTTTCGTAACGTTTTATCATTGAATTCAAATTTAACACAACCATCAAACTACAGTATCATAAATATTTACTAGATATATTCGTAAGTCATCTCTCGAAGTTATTAGACTATTTATTAAAATAATAAATATGATCTTTTATTTGTTTTTGTTAAGAAATAAATTAGTTATTCATTGCTTAACTGGTTGTATTGAAACCTGTGTACTCGGTACATGTTTTTAATATGTAAAATACCCCATGGTACAATTTGATATTTTGTAATTCATTATAGTTATAATTTATAACTAAGTTTAATTGTAGGTATCTAGTGTATAAACTAATATATTTAATAAAATAAAAAACGTGCAACAAAAACCACTTTTATGTCGACTTTGTTTTATTTGTTTGAATATAAATATCATATCAACGTCTACCAAAAAATTGTTTTAAAATATTCCTGAATGTAAAATATAATAATCATATTAATTGGTTATCAGCTGTACTTATACAATTTATGTTAAAATAATAGATAAATATACAATCATTTTACTTTTTATCTAAGAAGTATTATTTTTCCTTTTAAAAATTACTCTAGTCTCGCACGGGTATCCTTATTAAACACACGTATGTAATTTTTCTCCCGTGTTATTCGTTTACAACTTTCTCTAAATTCAATGGATTTTGTACTAACTTACAGTAAAAAATAAATTCTGTTTAGCTAGGGTTATTGTTTTTATCCTTCAACCGCGTCAAGACTAAAAAGTAATATAATTGTTTACTATTATATTAACTATCTAATTATCGCTTCTAGGCACTGTTCATTCGGTGAGCTTTGAATAGGAAATAACCGTTAGTGGCATAATGTTATCTAATCGGCCAAATAAAAATAAACCTTCCATCGACTACACAACTATATAGGGTGGCTCAAATGTCTCAGTGTCTAGAATCAAAATCTTCAAAACACCGACCTCTAATAATTCAAACAATAACGGATCCGGCTGCACCTTACAAACCAAGCATTCTTCTTGTCCAGGTACGTCCTTCCAACCAAAAGGGAATAAAACAAACAATGCTTTCCTTACGCTAAACCGTTACGAAGTCTTAAATGTTGATGACGAGATCAACGAAACCAACGAAATGACCCCCGAATCCGTCGCCCAACAACCATTACCACAGCCAATATTTATCACATCAACAATTAATTACATTGATTTCTGTAATCAAATAAAATCTATTTCCGGCGATGAAGGATTTTTATTTAAATCTACATCTAAAAACCTCAAATTATCATTTTACTCGTCCAACTCTTTTCGCCAAATAATCAAATTGCTTAATGACAGTTCCATTGAATATCACACATATCAAGTTAACAAAGACAAGCCTTACTGTGTTGTCTAAAAATGAGGTCCTGTCAGCATTGCGGGCGGCAATACCAGGATCTGATGACGACCAAGCTGCCATCTGTGAACGGCAGGCTATGCAGATCACTGGTCTCTGGCCCACTAGGTCCGGCCAGCAGATTGCTACTGCCAGAATGACTAGAGCAGCCGCCTCTTGAATAAGCAGAGTACCAATTGGATGGACAATGTGCCGCGTTCACCCTAGGTGGTCTGAATCAGATAAGTGCTTCCGATGCCACGGATTTGGACACCAAAGTGGTAATTGCTCCGGGCCTGACCTATCGTCCAATTGCAAACGCTGCGGAGAACCAGGGCACGAGCTAAAACAATGCCTGGCAGACAAAGACTTATGCGTAGCGTGTGAGGGAGCTGGCTTTGTGCGTTACGAGCATAAGCCAGGCTCATGTATGTGCAAAGCCAAGAAGGAGGCAATCAACAAGCAAACCCGGCGCAATCCACAAACTCAGTCTCGGCAGGTAGGCAGCGGAGATGGAGTAAGCACGCTGCAATGATTCGCTGCCTAGAGATCAATCTACAACGGAGTTCCATACCACAGAGCTTACTCCAACAGACTTCCGCTGCCACAGGCGCTCAAATTCTCATAGTCTCTGAACAGAACTGGAACCCGACTCATGACGACCGATGGGTAGCCCGCACCGACGGAACTTGTGCAGTTGCTCTCATGGCCACCGCCGACTTTGTACCTGACTCGATCGGGGCGGGTCGCGGCTTCGCCTGGATTCAGTCACGGGACATTAGGATATACAGCTGCTACATCTCCCGGAACGACACGGATGCTAACTTCGCCAACTTCCTGGGAGACGTCGAGCAGTTTGTTCACTAAGCAGACTTGCACTGCTCGGTTATCGTCGGAGGCGATTTTAATGCCTGGTCGCAGGAGTGGGGCTCAACGCGGAACGATGCTAGAGGCGACCAATTAGCTGACCTAGCTGCTAGTTTGGACCTGTTGGTCGGCAACGTTGGCACCAAGCCTACGTACCGCAGAATAAACGCTGAGTCGGTGATCGACGTCACGTTCCACCGCTGCCGACCTTGCCTCGCCCTCACCCATTGGAGAGTCATGGACGAAGTCGAATCGGCGAGTGACCACAGATACATCCAGTTCTGGTTAGAACGGTTAGAACGGACTCCTGATCAGGACGATCCTCCGGAACGCCTCAGGGGATGGGCCTACAGACGGCTCAATTTAGACGCACTAACTTCTCACCTGGCAATAGCACCTCTGCCCACTACTGATGAAAACACGCCCACTGATCAAGCTGCTGACCAGCACATTTCATACTTGACATCTGCTTGCGACGCATGCATGCCGCCCAGGGCACCACTGCCTCACGGCAGAAGGCAAGCCCACTGGTGGAACCAAGAAATTGCCACGCTACGAGACGAATACGGTCGACTGCGTAGGAGCTACCACAGGGCAGCTAGAAGGCGAGAGTCACACGAACAACTGGATGTTCACCGAACCGCATATAAGGTCAAGAGGAAGGTATTGCGGCAGGCAATAAGATCTTCCCAGACTAAATGCTGGTCCGACCTATGCAGATCCGTTGACTCCGACCCGTGGGGTCTTCCCTACAAAATCGTCACCAAACACATCGGTCGTCGACGTCCAGGAATTGAAGCCCGCGGCATGGAGTCGGAGATCGCCGATCACCTCTTCCCGAACCCCCCAGCGACGGACTGGGCACTTGAGCCCCACCCACCAGAAACCGTAGAGGATGAAACCGTTGAAAACTTCACCCTGGCCGAACTGGCCCAAGCCTGCAAAAGACTTCCCCCCGGTAAGGCAACCGGCCCCGATGGTATCCCCAACGAGGTTCTAGCCAAGGTGTTCCTCCGGAAGCCTAACATCCTACTCAGCGTCTACAACAGGGATGGCCAACCCGCGGCCCGCCTTGGAAAGTTTTGCGGCCCGCGACATATATCAAATATTTACAAAAAAAAATATTTTTGCGCCGATAGAATATTCTGGAATGCCCGTGCAACGCGGTATCTGTATTATTAACAACGTAATCGCAACAAAAGTAATAATTCTAATCTAATCTGATAAAAGTATATATACGAGTAGACACCAGCTTATAGTAATATAGCAAATCGAATTGTTAAAATAAAACGTGGCTAATAACAGTCATAATCTGTTCGTTCGCTGTGACTGTTGAAGTGCGTTCAGTGTGGAAAAATATTTAAGTACGTACTTTTTTTATTATTGTATTTTTTTTTTAATATGAGTGTTGCAAAGAAAAGAAAAATAGTAGACGAAAATAGAAAGTACAGTGAGGAGTGGGAAGAAAAGTACTTTTTTATAATTCAAAACACAAAATTAATGTGTTTGATTTGCCGAGAAACAGTAGCTGTATTTAAAGAATATAATGTTAAAAGGCATTATGAAACAAAACATAATGATTATTTGAAATTTAGTAGTGAAGTGAAACAATCGAAGCTCAGGGAATTTACGTCACAATTAAAAACTCAACAAAAAATGTTTAGTTCAGCATTACAGCAACCATCTAATATCGTTAAAGCAAGTTATTCTGTCTCATTTTTGATTGCAAAAAAAATGAAAAAATTTTCAGATGGCGAATTTGTGAAAGAATGTTTGGAAGCTGTAGCAAAGGATATTTTACCTGATAAAAATAAACTTTTTTCGAATATAAGTTTATCCCGACAAACAGTATGTCGTCGAATTAATGACATTTCAAACGAAATTATTGTAAAACTACGCGATCGAATTCAAGATTTTAAATATTTTTCTATTGCATTTGACGAAAGTACAGATATATCAGATACAGCTCAACTTGTAATATTCGTTCGTGGAGTAAATGAATCATTTCAAATAACTGAAGAAATGTTAAAATTGATAAGTTTGAAAGGAACTACAAAAGGTGAAGATATTTTTCACGCTGTTGAAAACAGTTTATGCGAAAACGATTTGGATTTGGAAATTATTTCTGGAATATCAACTGATGGTGCACCTGCTATGGTTGGCAAAGAAAAAGGAGCTATAAAACTACTGATCGATAAAATAGAATCTACCAGAAAAACTAATAATTTCTGGAAAAGAGATGATTTATTTATAATCCATTGTTTGATTCATCAACAAAATTTATGTTCTCAAGTATTATCGATGAACCATGTTATGCAAGTAGTTATAAAAACAGTGAATTACATTCGATCACATGCGCTTCCCCACCGACAATTTAAGGAGCTCCTGAAAGAATTGGATTCAGAATATGGTGACGTAGTATATTTCAGTCATGTCAGATGGTTAAGTCGTGGAAAATGTTTAAAGCGATTTTATGAGTTACGTCATGAAATTGACTTGTTTATGAATGATAAACAAAAACCAGTATTAGAATTAAGTAATGATGAATGGTTATTAGATTTATGCTTTTTAGTGGATATTGTCGAAAAACTGAACCAATTAAATATATCATTACAGGGAAAAGATAATTTAATAATTGACTCATGTAATTACATCAATGCATTTCAAAAGAAATTGTTGTTATTTGAATTTCAATTAAAAAATAATAACGTTCAACACTTTCCATTGCTAAACGAATTGAAAAATTCCAAACATATCGATAGCATTAAATATGCACAAGAAATAAGGAAACTTATAGCTGCTTTTAAAAGTCGTTTCACTAATTTAGACAAATTCAAGACAATATTTGATATATTTTCATCTCCTTTTCATACTGATGTCAATTCGGCCCCAGAATATCTTCAGATGGAACTCATTGACTTACAATGCAATAATGAATTAAAACACATTTTTGAAACATCAAAATCAAAAATAGATTTTTATAATATTAATATCACAAAAGAACATTTTCCCAATTTGAGAAATCTGGCACAAAAAGTTGTGAGTGCTTTTGGATCGACTTACACTTGTGAATCGTTTTTTTCGAAAATGAAATTCGCCAAAGATAAATCACGCACAAACCTAACAGATGAAAACCTGCAACATCAATTACGGTGTGCAAATACAAGTATTTCTATTGATTTGAAAAAGCTTAGTGAACGAGTTGAGAAACAAATATCTCACTAAATAGTAATGTTTTTTGTATTAAATACTTTTATTATAACTTTTATATATTTTAATTTTTTTTTAAATTCTTTTATATTTTTATATGTGGCCTAATTTTGAATAAAATATGTGATTACTTATATTAATATTTTGGCTGATGACCTTTTTTTTTGGCAACCCTATATGTGGCCCGCAAGATTGTGATGTATTTACAAAGTGGCCCGCAAGATCATTTGGGTTGGCCATCCCTGGTCTACAACAACTGCTTGGCCAACACCACCTTCCCTTCCCGATGGAAGGAATCCAGACTAGTACTGTTGCACAAAGGCTCCGGCAAACCGACAACCGAACCGTCCAGCTATAGGCCGCTGTGTATGCTTGATTTCTCGGGGAAACTCTTAGAGCGGCTAATTCTGGCAAGACTCGACACGCACCTCGATAGCACCGGTCATAGATCACCAAACCAATACGGGTTTCGCCAAGGCAGCTCGACTTCTGACGCAATTGAACGACTGCTGAACGCCGCACACGGCGCAGCGTTAGGCGCGGCACAGCACAGGAATATTTGCGTGGCTGTGTCTCTAGATGTGAAGAATGCATTCAACACGGCTCCCTGGAAGAAGGTGAATAATGCCCTCCGGGTTAAGAATGTACCCTCGTACCTCGTGAAAATGATAAGATCCTACCTACAGGATCGATCCATATTGGTTGGCGAAACACTCCTCCGTCGAAGTACGACGTGCGGCGTGCCCCAGGGCTCGGTTCTTGGACCGGCCTTGTGGAATGTCTTTTACGACGATTTATTGGACATGGAAACCCCTTCGGGTGTCCAACTCGTGGCATTTGCCGATGATGTGTGCGTCATAGGTATCGCCTGCACAGGCGAAGCAGCCGCTACCCTGCTCAATCCTGTGTTAGCTAAGGTATCGGCTTGGATGGAACAAAACGGACTGAAGTTAGCCCCCACCAAAACTGAGGCTGTAATTCTGACAAGAAAAAACAAATACGACAACCCGGAGCTTCTGGTTGAAGGACACGTAATTCCTATCAAACGATCAATGCGATACCTCGGTGTTGAGATCGACACTCGGCTCTTTTTCACCATACACATACAACAGGCCTCCCGCAAGGCTACCGACTCAGCGACAGCCATAGGCAGACTGATGCCCAACATCGGCGGACCGTCGCAAAGCAAAAGAGCGCTTCTTGGCACTGTGGCAAACAGTAAGATGCTGTACGCCTCGCCGACCTGGGCCGTCTACGGGACAAAAACGGCTAAGAATCGCGCAGAATTGGCAAGAGCGCAGAGGACCGTCGCACTCCGTATAACACGTGCCTACAGGACAGTCTCGGCCGACGCTTCGTCAGTATTGGCCTCAATGCTACCTGCAGACCTGCTAGCAACAGAAAGGGCTAGAGTTCGGGTTCGCCTGGACGACCAGACTGACGTCGTCCCGAGCACCGTTAAAAACCAAGAGAGAATAATCAGCATTGCAGCTTGGCAAGCTCGGTGGGACCGGTCTGATAAAGGCAGATGGACATACCGGCTGCTCCTTGACGTTGGGCGCTGGTTAACAAAGCCACCGCTAACCCTGACTTTCCGACTGACGCAGGTGCTTTCGGGGCACGGGTGCTTCCGGAATTACCTGAAGAGGTTTAATCGGGCGGACGACAGCTATTGCGTATACTGCGTCGACCCCGACGACACTGTTCAGCACACGGTTTTTACCTGCCCGAGATGGCTTGACGACCGCGTTCGAATGACTGAGATTATGAGGCGACCTCCGAACGCGGGCGACGTTGAGGAAATCCTGTGTGGTCCCCTGTCACATGAATTGTCAGAAGACGCCCAAGCCCGAAGGAGAATTATCAAGCAGTTCGAAACTAATCGCCTGGAGTTCATCCGCATGGTCGAGACGATTCTGTCGACCAAGGAAAAGGATGAACGCGAGGAAGAGGCCTTGCGAAGGGCACAGGGGAACGTGCGACCGCCCTGATGGAGAAAGAAACATCCAGAGTGGTGGACTCCGGTCGGCTCGCCAATCGGATGACAGGCACGCGAATTCAAGGGCATTCCATAAAATTCAGATTGACCTTTGTTAGTGTAAAAATTTAATTGTTGAAAATGCTTGAACGGGGTAAGCCGGGGAGCTGTCCCGTCTGCCTCCCACGTATGTGTTAATATTTGATACCGTCAATAAACGATGGCGGCGCCGCGGAAGCAATGCGAAATCAGATCCCGCGGCGTCGTCGGATAAAAAAAAACAGGGAAAAAAAAAATAAAGGTCAAAATATTTTAAAAATTTAATCGCAAATAGATAACCATAATATAAACATTTGGTAAAAATTAAAAGTATTTACAATGATTCGTTTTTAAGTTATAGCAAAATAAAAAAATCGATTTTGTCGAAAAATGGTTATGCGTTTTTCCGTTATTTTTCAGGGGTTTTCCGGACGCTTTTGAAAACTACTAGAAATTTTTTACTTTTGACCCCCCCCCCCCCAAAGTACCAACTAGATGAATTTTCCTTTTCAAAGAGGGGCTGAAGTCAAAAATCGAAGCATTATTACTACTCATAAACGTGATGACAGACACAAAAATAAAAAAAAAAAATAAAAAATTAACACACATCATTGTAAAATCAATACATTCATCACTCCGTTCAGAATCTAATAATATTTATAAAATAATATAATAATATACGCCAACCACTTACCACCATAACTGTTCAGCTATTTTATTTTGTAAATTCATTATCATTCACATAATTTCATTAGTAATCAGTGTTTTAGTGGTTGTCGATCAGTATAAGCACAGGTATACAGTACCTATATATTAACTCCTTATTGGTGCATATAACATAATGTATTCCGATATTCGTGTTTGAATGTGTTATTTAAATGTAAAAAACCAACAAAAAATACAGTAAACAGTGAATGCTACTTTTTTAAATGTCTGAAAAATATACTACCTAACTGTTAACGTTAAAACAACTGTATATATAAATCTCTAGTGCAATCAATAGTGTCCTATGGTATAGCATTTTGGGGTAACGCTTTTGATACTCATATTTAAAAATTGCATCATACAACATCAAATTGTCTTGTAATATATATTCAATAAGCCAAGACTTTTTCTAACAACTGTATTATACAATGAATGTAAAATCTTAAATATTAAGTCCCTTCATTATATTATAGTGAATGTTTTTGCAGTTGTTTTTAAATATATTAACACAATTATTACTCCTATTACTCATAATTATAATACACGATTTGTTAAAGATATTAATATAACTATACCTAAATTAAGAACTACTTTTTGTCAATTTGGACCATTCTTTGTATTTACTTATTTTTGTTTAAAATATAAAATTTATATTCACGACTTTGCTAATTTTAAACAACTAAAGAGAAAACGTACGTCTTTAAATTTAAATACCTAAGATTTATAAATTATTTTACAGATGTAATTTCACTAATTATTGATTCTGTTGTTTAATGTTTATATTTTATTTTTATTTTTGAATAATTGTAAAGTAACTATAATATTTCTTTCTTTTTATGTTATATCCTTGATATTTTTATTTAATGTTGTAATTGTATGAACTCTCAAACTCTCACCTCCAGCACAGCCTATGGCTTTGGAGGTGATCCAACACAATTTGTTATTTAATATTACAGCTTGTATTTATATATATGTCTTGTTGGAGAATTAATAAAATATTATTATTTATTAAAAAAAAAAAAATTGTATTCTGAACAAATGTAAATCATGGAATGATTGGGTAATTATATAAAAGTGTATAATAGTCTATACGTTTACAGGTAATAGTAATACTATAATCAGGGCCATATTTACCATTAGGCAGAATAGGCAACTGCCTATAGCCTCCGTTATTAGAGGGACTTGGATTTTTATGAACATTTTTTTTTTTTAGTACTACTTTCATCATATAAAATAAATATAAGAAACATATAATATTTCAAAAAAATAAAATAATTAATCCTTATCAGCGTAAAATGTAAATGAAAATAATAGGTACAAGAAATCTGTAGCCTGTAGAGGTAAAAAAATGTATAACATTATAATTTTGTTTGTGAAAATGTATAAGTAGGTAAATACTAAATTGTAATAAATTATTATTTTGTTTTATACAACTCATTTGTGGAGGGGGGCTTGCCTATATACGCTACTGTTGACAATAAGGAGCCAATTTTTTTTATTTTGCCTAAGACCACAAAATGCCTAAATTAGGCCCTGACTATAATAAAAAATAGTAAAATGATGAAATATGTACTATTTACAACAATATTTATGAACTGCATAATTTGTTCATTGTTTACGATGTTTGGTGACGACGATGGATGGTTTCTAAGAAATATTGTTCCGATTGTTCGAAAACGATTACAGATTAGACTCACACACACGACACACTTTTGCTCGTTTACATTGCATTCACTTACAAGTCACTTTAATGTCATCATGTTATATTACCTATATTAATTTCCTTTAAACATGACCAACTGCATCCCCCTTAGAATGCCAGCATAGTATTTATTATCTCTTTCTAACCCACGCACAACATGGCAAATTTTACGTTCACAAAAATGACTATAACCATATTAATTTTTCAAATTTGAGTGAAATGACCTATCATAGAATTAAAAGTTAAGAACATTATCTAGGGCATCTTATAAGCGTTTTATTATATTTTTATTTTAAAGCGAGTTATGAGTTTTTTAAGATGTATAAACAATTTACAGTTTTAAAATACCATGATCGCCATACAACTATTCTTATCTATAGCCGTGGTAGCACTGAACAAGTGGTAGTGATCTTATCATCGTTATCATTACGTATTGTTATCATTATATTTAAAACTTTTCAAGATTTAAAATTATTAATTCAACAATGTTATGATAATAATTAATAAATAATAAATATTAATGTGTAATTAAACCATAATATACCTACCTAGTACTAGGTATTTATTTTTTAATTTTGAAAAATTTTCATTCTAATACATATTTTTAAAATATATTAATTACCTAATAAAGATCATTTTATACTGTGCAGTTAGTATTACCCATAAGCATATTTTAGTGCAGATTAAAATATATCTATTGGTTAAATAAGAGTTTAATTTTGTTTCTTTTCTGACCTTAATTGTTTTTGCTAAAAAATTTTATTCTGATTGCTGTGTATAATGTCATCAGTAAAGGAAGTTTTCAAAGTTAGTTTTCAACTTTTGGCTCAACAAACAGATAATGGTAAGAAAATTAGGATCAGTGTAATTACTAATTAACATACCTACATATTATAGTATTATGTTACAATTGTATAAATATTATCAATAGTACTACTATTATTTATAAATTATAATAAATGGTATTATTAATAACGAGAAGTGGAATATTAATTAAATTATTAAACATCTTAACAATTTCACTTTTTGATAAAAACAGTATATATATATATATATATTTATATATTATAATATATATTTCATTACTTAGATCTTTTAATGTGCCTATTTATTAATAATGTATATTGTTTATGTAGATAAACTTATAATTTTATTTTAATAATTACTAAAATTAATTATATATAGTTATCAAGGATTTCTTGAGGCTCACCAAAGATTTTATGGACAATGGACCTAATTTCAGTCTTTATAACAAAGCTGCAGGTATTTTATATTGTATTAATTATTTATATTATTTGTCTAATGTCAATTGTAATACAATTTTAAGAAAAAAAATTTGATACAATCCTTTAATAAATAATATTGTTAAGTATTTATAATTTATCTAATCATTTAATTATATTAAAAAAAAAATAAACTATTTTAGTATTATACCCAGCTACTAATGATTACAATTTATAAATCTGGTCAATAAGTATCAAGTGTAACGGATTTCTAAAAAGTGCTGTAGACTCTTATAAAATCAATGATGTAATGTATATATTGTACAAAACAGTATACCAAGTTGATTGTCAAAATGGTTTGCAATAAATGTGTTGTTGATCAATTTTTTCAATTGTTAAAAATTTCACTGAGCGCAGGAATTAATGATTACATACAAAAATCAATGGCCTAAATTCAGGATTTAAATTATAAAAATTAGTAGTTATCGTTTTAATATTTTTAGTTATTTAAACAAGTACATATAATTAGACAATTTTAGATTTTAATTTATTATGCAGTAATTGAGATAATAAATAGTAAACAACTGTTTAAAGTTATAAATTCACTTTTTATAAGTTAATAAAATATAGTACCTATTACAAATTACAATATCATAATATTGTACTACAAAAGTAATATATTATGTATTATTTAAAATTGATGAAATAATTATATTTTATTTTATCTTATTAAATATAAGTATTATAAAAATATATTTTATTAAAGAAAAGTTGCAGATTGACGAAGACAAAATTATATCAATCGTAAAAAGTATATGTCTCATGTGTGTGCAAAGCTGTAAACATAAAGTAAGTTAACTGAATAATTTAATTTGAGTATTTAACTGTTGTATAATAATAATTATTGGTTTTATAGCTAACTGATATGGAAATAAAAGAATCACTGACAGAATATGGTTTTAATGATACAAAATTAGAAATGATTATATTATTTTATGAAAATCAAAAACCCCATTTACTAGATATTTTATCATCTAGTGCATTTGTATTTCCACACTTCAAAGAACTAGAGTGGCGATATGAAACTGATGTAAGTTGTTAAAATTAAGTAAATAGAAATATAATTATTAATTACCGTGACAGGCAATTTATTTTTATTTTATTAACTAAAAAAGACTGATTTCTAACATGATAATAGTAACTACACAATTTTTTAACATCAATATTCTCTCTATTAAACATTTTTTCAAGAAACCTACTTGTTAAAAATAAATACTTATAACTATAAAATATGCTGAGCAAATTTTTCTTGGTATTAAAGATCAAATATAAGACTTTAAAAACTCAAAATACATTTAAAATTAAGTTTTGATAAAATTTGATAGATTGAATTATATTTTAGCTTAATTTTTGCATAAGGATAACAAAAAATTATTCAAATTTCAATGACTTTGTGTAGTTTTATGCACTATTGCATTCTCTATTTTTATGTGCAGGGTGTTTAATTATACGTTTAATTTTTGCTTAAGTACTAGGACTATAAATTTAATGTACTAAAAAATCTTCAAAAAATGCATTTAAATCTCAAAAAAATTAATTAAAAATCAAAATTTAGATTGTACAATTTTTTTTTATAGATAAAACTATAATTTTAATTATTTTAATAAGATTAACAAAAACTAAAAACTAATTCATAAAATGCTTTAATTGACAAAAATTATCAAAAAAATATAATACAAAGGAAAAAGCCAAGAAGACCCACAAATTGTAAAAAAATGCATAGTAAAAGTTTCAAAATTAAATTTATTGGTGCATAATCCAAACTTGATGTTCTGCAATAAGCTGAAAAGAAGTTTCCTACAAATTTTCAGCCCTAGTTTTAACAAATTTAAAATGATTATAATTCTGATTACTACAGACTTTAGTATAAAATAAATAAATAAATATATTTTTTTGTTAATTATTATTATTTTACATAGAAAATTATGAAAACTGCTACTTATTTTTATGAGTTCTATAATTTCTTGCTATAGATTTAACTTTACTTCCTATGGTATATTCGGTATTTTTTTATCTTTATTATAATAAAATTAATTTACATTAGCTAAAATAAGATCCAGTAGACAAAAACTATAACTAATCTACCACTAATAATATTATCTACTAAAAGCACATTAATACATTTTGTAAATTATTATAATGAAATAGTATGTAGATTAAAATACTTACTTCAAATTGAATTTATAATAATATATTAATGAATTCTATGTTGAGTAAATTTTACAATGAATACTAAATAGATTAAATAAATCTGTTAACATTCAAAAATTGAAATATTATTTAGTATTTAAATAGGTCTATATTTAAAAACCTTTAAGTGGTATATTTATATATATATATATAATATTTTGAAAGCATAATAATTTAGGAATAAATAATTATATAGATGCAACTAATCATAATATATTATGTATACAGATGGGATCAAGATCTTTATTACATCAAACAGTACCAGTTGTTACATTGAAATTAGATTTAGAAAAAAAAAATATTTTCGAATCATTATTCCTGCAAACAGATCCATTAAACTTGGTTCACATCAAAGATACACTAGAGGCTGCTTTGAAACAGAACCAATCCCAATGGATACGGAAAATACGTAGAAAATTGAAATGAAGGTATAATTTTTATAAACAATATAAATGACTGATAGTTTGATTAAACATATTCCATGAGATTAAGTTAGTTCGATTCTTAGACTTTATCTTCGGATACAGTTGTTTGAGCAGAAGAAACTGATTTTGAATCGCTCCTTTCATCTTCTAATTTTCCACATACTAGACATGGGAACTTCTTATCTAATGCCAATCTATATTTTGGATGACTAAAATAATAATAATTATAATAAGCAAAATTTGTTGATATACCAATAATTTAATCAATACCCACCTAATTGCATATACTATTGGATTGTATACTGCATTTGCTTTAGCAAAGACTGATCCCCAGATTGAAAATAATGGATCAATTGTCATGAATTGAAATATTCCAGCAAAGTTGATAACCATGTATGGTGTCCAAGCCATGAACCATAATGATATTGTCATTAAAGCCACTTTAGCCAGCTTAAATTCTGCACTAGTATTGCTTTGGTCTCCGGATCTTAGGGAAGAAACATTCATTTTTTTTGCTTGTTCCCTCATAGATTTCTCATGTGATGCTACTGCCTATTTCAAAAATTATTTTAGATTAATATAATAATTGATTTTACAATGATGTGTATTTTTTGTGTCTGTGTATCTATGATGAGTAGTATTAGTTTTCAAATAATTATATTTAGTTTGTACTTTAAAAAAGGACATAATTAAAAAATTACCAATATTTTTCAAAATAATCATGAGAAACATTAAAATAAAAACAAAAATTTTCAGGCAAATCCAACTTTTGACAAAATTTGGTTTTTTGGTGTAATTCAAAAACTAATAACCATAAAAACTTTAAATTTTCATTAAATGTTTACATAATCATTTTCTATACATAATTCAAAACATGTTGACTCTTTATAAGCTATTTATAGACAATTTATAAAATGTTAAAAATGCCGATAAAAAATCTTGAAAATGTGATACAGTTTATGTGAAACTATATGTTAATTCAAAGTGCCATTATAAATAATTAATTTCCTAATTAAAAAAATTACAAAAGTTCATAGTGACAATTTTTTTTTTTTTTTTATAAGTATTTAAAGTTAGAATTTTGATAAAATTTGTTAAAATCTCAAAATTCATAAACAATATTTTGTTTATACCTTAGATTAGAAAATTTAATACTAGTTTCTTGATATGTTTTTCAATGAATATTTAAAAAAAAATTACCGAAAAGTCAAATTAGTTTTTTATGACCGTTTGAAGTTCAAGTTTTAACGACATTGGGTATTAACCCAATAACTACAACTAGAGATAAAAACTATTTTACTTAAAAGGATTTTAGTTTTTGTGGTAATAAAAATAACCGTTATATACTTAAAAATTTGTATCAAATGTTTATATTATAATTTTCTTTGCGTGGTATAATTTACATTTTTTTTTATAAATAATGTCAAAAAAAATAAATTTACGGGTCAAAATTCTTAAAAATATAATACAAAATGCCATAAACTTTGTTCTTATATCTGCATAAAATGATTAACAATACATATTATGCACAATTTTTTTTATTTGCATTTAAACTAATTTTAAAGTTAATATTTTTCAAAATTAAGGAAATTACAAATTACAAGTATTTTTATAAAAAAAAATTATAAAATCTTGTTTTTATCTTAGCTAAGGTTTGAAATTGTAGTATAATAATTTTCATAAAACATAAGTATCTCATACTTGAACTAAAATTATACAAATACTATTATTTTTTTTATAGATGTGGGGACTTAAACTTTTACGTATATTATATAAATATTAATCTTAGTTTACGCAACGACATTTTTGATTTATTTTAAGATATTGTATATTACCTAACATATTTTACTGTTTTACATAATTATAGAAAGATATTATTAAATGTTGTATTAGTTTATAATATAATATGGTATAAATATATATGATTATAATATAATTTAATACTAATAATATAATTAATGCATTATTTTCGGAAAAATATAATGATTTAGGCTTATAGATCGTCTCCTCTCAGAATCGTTTTTCATTTACAATAATATATCATTGAATTAAAATTTAACACACCCATAACAGTAACTCGATTCCTAATGTACAGCAGAGTGGTGCCCATTTACCTACCTTTTTAATTTTTTTTTCTTTTACAGTTTTTAAAACTTACCTTCACAATAAAATAATATGCATAGATGATGACAAGCAATGGTAAATAGTATGCGAAAATTGCGTATACTAATACATAACTACGACTATGCCATGTCAGAGTTAAATAATCAGTGCCACAGGCTGTCATGTTTGCTTCTGGTACATATCTACAAGACACATAAATTTAAATTATCATTTAATTCAATTTTTTTCCATGTATTATTATTTTTTTTTAATTTACCGGCTCCATCCAAAAAAAGGGGTTAAAGTCCAGAAAAGTCCATGCAGATATATACAAAATATTTGTAATAGCGCTAACTTGGTTGTCATAGGTTTTGCAGATAATCCCTTAAACATGCAAATTGTATTTTTTATGAGAGTTCACTCAATAAATGATTTTATATAATATCTAAATGTTTTTTTTTTTTACCTTAACTATTACGTTATAACGATCTAAAGCTATAAAAACCATTGTCCATATTGATGTAACCCCAAATAATGATCCAAACATAGCATACAACTCGCAAGCAAAAGGTCCTTTAACATAATTTTCGTAATTAATTGAAAATATAAGATAACGAAATGTATATAGTACCAAACATCCACGTCTCGTAAAAACAATTCCAAACCATTGCCGGACACATGGTGAACATCAAACAGAAATCGGAAAATGCCAAGTTAACTATCAGTAAGTTTGATGGCGTTCTAAGATTTTTTGTACAGGTAAATATATATATCACCATTCCATTACCCACGACCGATAATATGCCCAAGAAGAATATAGTAACACCTAACCATTTGTACCACATTGATTCCATTGGTGGAAATTGATACCTTTGAAATATGGGTACGTTTTAAAATTAAAATTATTTATTGTTATAATATTTTATGGTTCTTACCAAGAAGGATCAACCAGATGCATCATATCTGATGGAACTCGGTCAACCACAGTTTCATTTCCAAAACCTCCTTCAGCCACCCAGTTCGATTCTTGCCGTTCATAATGAGATCCGATTTTATCTAGCATTCTGTAATACCAACCCAAATAACTAGTAGGTACTAACTGTTTATAAATATAATATTTAAATTTAGATTACCTAATGCACACTTACTTTGCAAATGTAGGTATACTTAAAAAATTTATTGAATAAATATTTTTGGCGTTTGTGCTAAGAATTCAAGAAGTTTAACAAAAGTTTAAACTGTTTAAAGCCATTTATGTCTAACACGACTCTATCATCGGTACTCCAGTAGAATATGACCATTGAATTGACAGTTAGATATTGAAGTAGTACTGTCGACTGCCGTATATTCTCCGAGGGCTCGTCCAAGAAAGGACTGTAACTTTCTTACACTTCAGTTGTTCCTTTTTAAATAAGAGCCTAGAATTGAAACCCTACCGATGCCATCTTCTACCTGTCTTAAGGGTGTAGTACACTTTTAAATAGATTATTCTTAATGCTGATACCAAGGTTGAGGTTTATTGTAGGGTTTTACTGAACGACTTTGGACGTTATGTAAATTTCTTATCCCGTGAAATAAGTATTATTAAATTAAGTTCCGAACGTCTCAAAAATAATACCTTTTCACAATACAATAAATATATTTTTGTTAATTTACTAATAATTAGGGATGCGTATAAAAATATAAAACCAATATTCTATCCAGTCATATGTTATTCTGAATATTTAATTAAATAATTATTGAATCTTGATATCTGTACCTATACGGCAATACCCTTTATTATAAATTAAAAATTATATAATTCCCTATTAACTTATTTTTGTTATTGTTGGAAGGCTGTTTGAAAGTTCTTTAACCTATTGTTAAATATTTTTAATTAATATAATAAAAGGTATCCCTATACTAGCACCGTCTATAAAACAAGCAGCTAGCAGACATATTTGATACTATATTTACTATTTATATAATTGTATTACCTATATAGCGTATAGTATATACCATAAACAATACAAATTTCCTGTGTTTGAATTAAAAATGAAAACAATATTTAGATTACCTACTGTTTAAAAACTAAATTTTATTTTTTTCTTCACACACGGAATATAGGTATGGTAAATTTTAAAAACTATTCTTATGAGAAGCCTTATTAGTACCTATTATGACTTATGAATATTAAAACAAAACATTGGGTTGTGTAGGTGGATAGATATGTCTACGTAGACCTTAGATAATTTTTTTTATTTAAAACATTTTTTTCTTAGTAGTAGGTATACTAATGAATACATAGGTTTTTTTTTAATTTCAATTTTTAGCCGAATACTAAATGTATTACCTATGTACCGAAAAAATGTTACGTAATAACTAATAATAAATAATAAAATTGTTGGAAGGAGAAAAGCAGAGAAGGAGCTTATTGGTCTCGCCTTTAACACTGTTTATATTTAAGCAAGTTATTACATATTTACAGACGCTATACATAATATTTATGAAATAGGTATAATTTAAATGTTACATAGGTAGGCACTAAAATGAATAAATAATATTATTTAACTTATAACTTCTAATTATTAATATTGCTAATAAAAGAAACTTTAAAATGTTTTGTACTTCTTCAGTATTTTTAATATATTACATTTTTAAATGTTAAACCTTAAACACAAATTATAGTTACTAAACGAATTTGAGCTTTATTTTCGTTTGTTAATGTACCTTCACGTTTTCTATTTGATGAAAATTGCTAGAAATCTTATAATTAGTTAAATTCCCCTTGATCAAATTATAATTCTTAAATTTAAGCTACAAATATCATTGGTACGAACTACGAAGACACGACGAGTTATTTAATATAATAATATCTAGTTTTTGAAACCATATAATTTTAACATTCTAGCTAGTACTAATAGTACCAAGGCGCCCGCAGTGAAAATTTGACGTGTTTTACGCCCTAATTTTGAACTTGCCATTCGTGATTAATTAGTTCTTATTTTATATTAATAAACTAGTGGCCCGTGAAACTCGGTGAAAGTGAGTACCCTAGGACGGAACCATGACTTGGGAGAAATTCTAGTTATCCATAACTACAAGACTAACTGAAAAAATAGGGGTTCAAGCATCACTATTTATTTCATTGAAATTGTTCCCCTGCTTGCCGCTTACATGATTAGACAACCTTTTTGATAAGTACTGTTATATATGTATATTTTTATACAAGTTTATAGTTTAAAATCCAAAACAATATAACTTTAAAATTATGTCCCGTTTTTCTAATTGTCATTAGTAATATTTACTTACTATATTTATTAAATTTGTATTTTAAAATTTGAACTTATGGAAGAAGGTGTATACAGTGGTCAGTGATTGACAGATGACATACTCTGTAATCTGTACCAGTGTACCACAGAGTCTGTAGCTACTGTAATATTCGATTCAAATATTTTCTATTAATGTTTGTACTTATAAGTATACTTATTATATACTATTAGTATACTAATTTGTGATTACCACAAAAAAAATTAAAATTACATCTAATCACTTATAAATTAAATGGACATTTTACCCCCGATACTTTTATGTAGATATTCCCCCCCACCATTTTTTCAAGTTCATACTATTTAATATGAAATTATTTTTTTTTTTTAAATATAAAAATATAAAAAATTGCTTTTAAATTAATAAATAAGTAAATTCATATAACAGGTTGCTAAAATATTGTCTGCATAAGATATAATTAATAATTAATAAAAATGGCTAAAAATGATAGGTACATTTTGTAAAAAAACATTTGATCTGATTAAAATTAAAAATTAGATATTATTTTATGTAATATAAAATTATTAAATAGTAAATTTAAAAATATTTTTGGGTAAATATCTGCATCAAAAATAGTCGAGAGGAAAATGTTCTATTATACCAAAAATGTTTGAGTGGGGGGAGATGTTCGCGATTCACTTTTAACTAGCCCATAATATTTTGAGTAAGTAACCGACATTTTTCGATAGCTTGTCAGCCAAATTTGGGCCTGGGGCTGTATAACACGAACATGTTCAGTGAGGTGGATTCAGATTTTTGATTACCTTCGTAAAAATTAAATAAAAATAAAAATATAAAAATATAACTAAATTACAAAAAAAAAAATGCATATTTTATATCAGTAGATACCGCGAATTAAAGTATAGTAATAAATATTAATTCGTGCGGTTTGTACCTATTTATTCCATTTGATAAATTCGTTGCAAATATTTATATTTGATTATCCAATGATACTAATAATATAATATTCAGGAACTATTTTCAGCTTTTTTTATTGCTGAAGGCCATTTATAATAATTTAGTTTTTAAGTTAGTATGGCTGTATGAGTCATTATTCATTACTCATTAATCATTATTCATATAGGCATTGTTGGTTAGTGATCTACAAAACAATGGTACATAGTCGCATAGATATTGTATAAGTATTAGGTATGTCATTTTAAACCTTAGTCATCAGTGCGCTACTGTGGTTATATATTATTAAGATAAATGAGTCAAGATATATACAAATAAGATAAATTCTTTTAAATCCATTAATGAGATAGTAAGTACCAACCTCAATAGGTTGTGGTAATTGCATTATTATTTATATTATACCTAATATACTATACTTACATAGGTACCTTTAAATACTAATATTTTGACTTGTTTTTCTCAACAAAAAAAAAAACTGCAATTTTATATAATTTTAAACATCATTGAATCCAGTAACTTATACACAAAAATTATCGTACGTAGTAACAGCTGACCAAAATATTCCATTTCGTAATTACCTATACTGATTATTATATTATATAGATTCTAAGCGCGAATGTATATTGTTTTGTAGGTATCTGACGACACTTTTAGACAAAAAAATTGTTTCAATATTCAACACTGTTGAAGATAGTTTTGCTAGACAATTTTATTTATTTGGTACATTGCACCGTTATAATTGAGAAAAACTAACGGTGGAAAAACGGGAATATTTATAAACACTAGATTTTGTAAGAATGCTATTGAATAAAACAGAAAATTTCTGGATTATTTAATTCGATTCTAATTTGTATTATTGATAATATAATATGATTAGTTTATAATAGTTAGAAATTAAATTAATTTTTATTATTATTACTTGAGCTGAGTTATACAATTTAAACATTTAACTTTACAAAAAATTACGAAGTTTTTTGATTTATTACGATAATTGTTGCTATATTTCTTTCCTTGGAAATATCAATAACAATAATGTAAATTTGATTGTAGAAACCATCTGAAGAAAATTATGAGCAATAGCAAACATAATATGTACGATGTACCTATATTAAATTTCACTTAGAGTTTGCCTTAATAGTTTTCACGTGTAATATTACATTAGTTATGCTTACTCTCTTAGAAATATAATAAATCATGAATTATGATCCACCCGTTTTCTTCACGCTTATTTCTCTTATACAATAATTTACTATTAAATTAAAATTTAACACATCCATTAGGTACACTATTACAGTGACACCTATTAAGTGACGAGGCACACTCATAAGTCATAACTATTACTATCAATCAACGGTTCATAACTTTTTTAGCCAGCGGATCCCTTTTGTTGAGCCAAACTTAGGTATGGTGGCATGGTGATCTTCTATTATGAATACTATAAGGATCGTGATAAAAATGTACACTAATTCTCATTAATAACCAATTAGGTATCATAGACGTGTGTTATTTATCCACCAGTTGATAATGTATCATAATACAATGCGTGCTAAGTAATTTTATACATAAAACAATTGTTTGTCTTTTCAATTACGATAAATCGTAAATCATTTTGATGTCTATAAAATTAATGCGTGTAGAACAGGTTGAGAACCACTGTTATACATAAAAACGAATTCACAATATTTTTTTTAATTTTTAAAATCATTATATTTTAAAGCAATTGTCAAAGATACAATACATACTTCTGAATAGATGGTTCAATTTTATTTCTCAGCTTTTACATAGAATTAAAGTGAAGTGTTTTTAATTTTTATTATGATAAGAAAAAAACTACTGTAAAAATATAATAATATATACTTATAATATACCCACTAAACATAAATCGGACCTTTATAATATATAATATATATATTATATAGTATTATGTACCCATTACTTTGTTGATTAAACAGCATTTATCCATTTATAACTATATAGTACCTAGCCACTCATAAAAATTATAAAAAAACAAATATTATACTAACAATAATTATAAAAGCATACTAAACTTAAATTATAGGTAATTAATGTTCTTACTCATAAATTGTTTTTACAAGGATGCGAAATATTGGAAATTTAATAATAATTTGATAATTTAATTGAAGTAGGTATTGGTAATTGGTAGGTGCATGTAGGTAAATTATTGAAATTTGCATTTGAAGAGCAGGTACCTACCTATTTATATTTTAGTATTTTCTATTTTTCTAACTTAATTTTGTTTTCTTATATATTAAAAAATTATAACCATAAGTAGTGAAAAATCATTTAATAAATCAATCTACCTTTACACAAATGTACTATCGTCTATACTATTTTATGATAATTAAAAATATAATTTTTTAACACACAAGTTAACCACATTTAGAGTGAAATATATTTTGATTGAATAAACAAAGAATAAACACCACATTAACTACATATTTACCAACCGTACATAAAACATAATAATGAATAGTGATATCATATTTTATGGATTTCTGGAATGATGTAACACTCTAACTTACGAATTTGCATTAGATAATTATTTTTAAATATCCATTAGTCCATTACCAACTCATATTTAAAAATACGTATAAATGTTATTTTTGCGAGGGGTTTTGGTATAAATATTGATTAAAGATATTTTTATTTTCAATTTATTCGTATCCAATAACATCATGTAAAACAATGCCACTAAACTTATATAAAAGCTACAGCATTGATGAAATAAATATAATGTGTTAGTAATGAGCAACGTATCTAATCTTATTAGCATTACAACAAACACTTGAGATTACAGATAAATCTACATATTCCACTCGGTCGTGTACTTGTTTTCGTGCGCACGAAATTCTGCATATGTCATTATTGTAGTGACAGTGATTAGGTATTTGTTGTTCATAAGTGAAGCTCAAAGTTGTGAAATTGTATCTTTAGAAGAACTATAAAAATGCTTGGTAAGTAAATCACTTAATCATTGTACATAATATGAAATTTTTTTGTCAGAATCACTGTTATACGATCTGTTCCTTTTAGGTATATCGTATATAGGTACTTGGTAGTTGGTGCCTACTTGAAATTTCATATATTTTACCAAATATTTTTAATAAAACATTGTAACTATTTCTATATTTTATTATCTATATACTTTAGTATATAGGCTAGGTATACCGGCGGTTATGGTTATAGGTAATACGCCTATAACTTGTACAACGATGACATAAGATATTATATTATTATAATTTTACTGCATTTAGTATACCTAGTACCTATTAATTAAAGATGCATTTTTCAGCTATAGGTAATAGTAATTTTATTCCAAATAGTCATTTAGAGATATAATAAATATAAAATGTTGACATTTTCTACCGTCCGGATCGTTATTTTGGACTTAGTTACCGTTTAGATTGATATAAAAATATGAATTATAAAAAATATTAATTATCATATTTCAGTGTTTCCCAACCTGGGGGCGTGTACACACTGTACACATTGCTAGGGGGTACAAGCTGTTATCATGAAGTAAAATTTGTATTTATTTGATTACATTTTATATACGTGTATTCAATTTTTTTCAATTTATACAAGGAGGCGCGAGACTTTTGAGTCTTTACGCCAAAGTAGGCGTAGAATTAGGCGTAGGTTAGGAACCACGATAGTTTATAATTAAAAAATTCTAATTTATGAAAATATTTAATGAATGAATAAAAATACAATTAAAAATTAATTCGATTTATTATACATTTTCATAACTTCATAAGTATTACATAATAGAACTGGACATCGTGACAATAATTGTGCACATACGCTTTTATTGTTGGAATTTTAATTAAAATAAAAAAATGTATAGATTTCTGGTATAGAAAATGCGACAATATGCAAGTCTGTAGCGAGTAGTGGTAACTAGGTTATTTAATTTATTCTGTGATTATACTACAAAATTCATCTTATATTTCATAGATAAATATGTCAAACCGATTCATGCACATATGTGTAGTTTGACTAGATTGACAATAATTTTTAACATTAATATGTATAATACATATCGATAATTCGAATCTCGACTCGAATAACTTGGCAATTCGAATTTTTTTTTATTCCCCTAGAAATATAAATTCGAATTAGATATCTCGAACAATACATATCTTGAAGCGAATTTTTATCTCTCTTCAACTTCGAATTATCGTGACTCGACTGTATTATAAAATATAACATAATACAAAAAAAGGACAATAAATTGGTAATCGCTCTAATAATAGATGTAAAGTACCTCGTCATTGAGTAAGCTATACTGTACCTAATTAATATGTTAAATTTGAATTCAATAACCAATATATAATGCATACGAAAAACGATTCTGGGCGAAAACACGCGGTCTGTCAACTATCAGCCTATATTACCTAGTATATTTTATTAATTTTTATTTATTTATATACCTAGGTACTGGTATTTACTTGCTTTCCGTATTCCCAACTTCGACTAGGTTAAAATTAATCTATCTTTCTATCGGTTTCCATTTTGTTTCAACTAAAAAATTTAATACAAACACAATAACAATAATTAATTTATTGACTTTCTGCTTATATTATTCAAGACATATTTCTTAAATAAACACAAAAAACTGGGGACAGAATCAACGATGAATGCTTAAAAGCCGGCATAAATCCAATATCGTTATTTGGATTGGTATTCGCCTGTATGTGTTTAAATCAGAAATATATTCAGAATTAAGAAAAAAATCATGATTACAAGTCATTAAAGTAATCGATTTTAAGATTTGCTTTTTAAAAAAAATACTTTAATAGATATTATTTTATTATCTTCTGTGGCTCACTTTACTATAAGTAATCTCAAATGTATTTGATTCATTAACGCATTCGATTACTCATAACTAATATTAAGTTGGACGAAGTTTTTTATGGTTTGTATAAAAAAGATTTAGGTGACCCTATATCGGAGCCTCTATTCTACTACTTGTATGTATTGTATGAACAAGCAATAATCTTTAATAGTAAAATTAATACATATAGTAGATATTAGTAGATATAATTTCAAAGTTATTTAAGGCTGGTTAAAAAAAATTTAAATCACAAAATAGTATAAGAAAACTTAATATTGTGGAAGAAATATTATGTAAAATGTAATTCTACATCTACAGAATTTTTATTATTTTAAATACATAAGTTTAACATATATATAGTATAAATATTATATACTTAATTTTAACAATACAATAATATATATTTTACTTTATAATACCATACTTAAACGTTATACATACATTCGTTTTATTTTTAATTATGTAAAACATTATTATTTTTCGTATTTACTGTGTATTTTTAATAGTTGGTTACCCCTTTGATCCCAAATACTTTAAATAATTGATACTCTAGGTACTGTAATTACAAATAAATTATAATATAATCTATAATCTATGACAACCATTTATATAAACAAAAAATATTCAATTTTTATGAACCACAACTAAATTCGTATTTGAACCACCCATACCAACCTATATTATGGTTAACAAATAAGCTATAAACACCCTCTTAGTCCCAAGGATTTTGCTTGGGTATTGACTTACTTTTATTAAAAACTGTTAAGTAGTTTTAAGTCCATAAAGGGCCAAAAAGAAACATAAATACATATACGATATTATATAGATATTACAACTGTAATCCTTTATTTTACTATTATTGTTAGTAATTACGGTAAATTTAATTAATTATTTCGAAAAAATTACATTTATTTTATCATTAATAATTATAATAGGTAGTATATGGTATTTAAATCATATATTATTCTGGTACTGACTTATCATAAAACAGTATTAATAGGTTAGTAGTATAAAATATAGGCATACCTTAAAATTAATCTAAGCACATTTTGAAAATGACATTGTCTATAATAAAAGTAAAATACTAAAATATAATAATAATATTCTTAAAAGTTATAAATTACCTTGGATAATATTTTTGAATTACATATTATTACTAAAATTGTAATTCTTTGTTTAAGTACCTATCTAATTTTTATCTACAAAATAATTTGCAAATTTTCGTTATCTTGATGAATTTTGTCAAAATGTAAACTTAAAACGTTTATAAAAAATGTATACATAAATATATGAATTTCGAATGTCTATATCTATAAAAATAGCATAAGTAATAATTAAATGTGTCTGTGATATAATATACTTTTTAAATTATGACCAAAAATTTAAACAAAATTGTTTACTGATAAATTATTATTTTCACTTTATTACTTTAAAATCCAATTTAATCAAAACTTTAACTTTAAAAATATTTGACTTTTCCTTAAAAGTGCTATTTTTTGTTTACTGAATACTTTTTTGTTAATTTTTGAATAATTTTTACGAAAATAATATTTATTTATAATTTTAATAATCAGGTTACTTACTATATTATTGACAGATATAGGTGAAATTTTCATGTTTAGTAGTCAAAACCTCAAAACTATTCCGTTTATCCTTAGGTTAGAAGTAATAAAATGAACAAATATGGCGGATAAAATAATCATCGGAACATAATATAAAATCATTGTTATATTTGTCATTACTAAAATACTAACTACAAACTACCTACTACTTAGTAGCGTTTACTCTATGCCTGTAACTGCAACACACTGTATGGATATGATTATGGACTAAAAGAGTCTTTATATTGATTCATCTATATTTTTTTTTAGGATTTACAATTTAGATTTTCAAAATCATTTTTTTGACGATTTTCGATTTTGATAACCAATGATTTTACCAATGTCCGGTATGTATAAATTCTATAAAGGGATTATTTGTGAATGGCTGTACTTAGTTACTATGGTAGTATTTTTTTTATATAAAATATAATTTAGGCTTGGTAGTTATTTTTTAAAAATTATTATAGAAGTAAAAAGACAAGTATTTACTTTAATTTCCAACTACCTGTAGGTGCAATATAATATACTATGTACCTAAAATGTCTAAAATAATATATTATCTTAGACAATTAAAAACATTAATTTTTACTAGAATAATTTTACTGTTTTATTGATGTATTAATAATTAAGTATTTACATAGGTAATTAAACTAATAAAATATAATTTTAATTTAAATAGAAGAAAAAAACATATTATTTTATATCAATTTTTTGTAAAATATTTCTTTTATTCATTATTCACAGGTGGTTATGGATGGGTCCCGATGGATCAACAACACACTCTGTTATGGGTACCATGCAATTCCGGCGATCCGTTACCCAGAGGAGCCGTACACGCGGGCACGGATAAGGGCGGTGACCCGTTGTACGCGGGTCGGGCTTTTTACGAAGGTGACTTGCTGCCAGCGAAAATTAACCCGAGTCATTCGTCGGCATACGTGTGTTGGGGAGGCATGGAGCATGCCTTGAGCCACTTCGAGGTCAGATCAATTACTATTAATTTTATAATCGTTTAAAACCCGTGTTGTAAATTATATTACATATACATAGGTTGTGTATAATGTGCCATGTATATATGTATATTAGTATATAGGGTGATTATTTTTAACACTTATTATTCTATTCTTAATATTATTGTAATTTTTAAAAACAATAGAAAAAATGTGTTTAAATTTTTTTAAATGTGTTTATAATTTGTAATAGATAGGTAGATCTCTATTACTGTTATACTTCCTTTATTAATTCTAACCTTTTATTATGTTTTATAAAAATGCATGTTCTTAATCCAATATTATCATGAACATTTTGATGTAGGTAGGTAAATAGATAAATGACAAATATTAAACGAGAGTTTAATTAGTGTTATTTTTTTTTAGTTTAGTTGAGCAGTGTAAAGTGCTTATAAATAATAAACCATTAGTCCCATATTCGACAATAATAAAAAAATATCTTGTCCCAAAACATAAATAAATTTGTGTGGTAGTCAAAAAAGTAAAATACCTAAAATAGCATAAGATAAATGATTAGATTTCTTTTTAGTAATATAGTTAAGCAATAATAGTATTATATTATTAATAAGTAATAATAAAAATTTTTAAATACTAAGCTTAAATACAACTATACAAGTTAAATATAATTATCAGTAGTCTATGTTCGAGTAATTACCCTGTATAGCATACTCTGCACACTTGAGTGTTATAGTAGATACACTATAACGAAACAGAAACCGCAAAACGTCCACTTGTTAGGAGGGGCTGTATGAATGTTTGATGCCATGCGTTATTTTAATTATTTCTATACATATATTCGTATTATTATGATGGACGTACAATTTATATTATCTGCATGTGTCTAGTACTCTAGTATCTATTTGTATTATATTGTACGGTATACAGTCGGCTTACATATCGTATATCATATTATACATATTTAGCATTAGACCTTATTGTACCTAATCCCCATTCATTATAAGTATTGTAATGCAAGATTTAGATGACCTGTAATACATTATAATATATAATATATACAAACATTTTTCTATCATGTACAATATTTTTCATTCAATTAAGTGTAAGCAAACATGTTTATAGGTATGTAGGAATATTATATTTGTTCTCATGATTCTCCTCATTTTAAGCACTATTAAAGGTATACATATTAAATACTATAATACTACTGTAAGCACTGAAAAACCCGCAGATCTACAGTTTACATTGAATCACATTATTTGTACTCGTCAGTTTTTAAAATATCTGCGCATTTCAATTTTTATTTACTCATCGAAAAGTATTTTTGATAAGTATGCACATTTTTCCAACTGATTTTCTTTAAATCCGATTATATAAAAATTATTAACATATTATATTTGCAATGCATCGTGCATTACAGGATGACCTTCCATTCTATGTGGAATATGCAACCTATATATTATAAATAGTTTATTATTTACAATAATAGTTTTCAAAACTTATAAAATTAGAAAAATTGAGTTAAGATAAAATGTATTGATTAGGACAAATACAATGTATTAGTTCATATATATTATATATACATTATTTTAATTAGTTGTATTCACAACTTCTATTGTTTTAACTTAATTGAGTAGGATAATATTACATTTTAAATTTCAATCTCTTGATGTTATATTGTATACAAATATTTATTTACATTATTTATATAACATTTTCATTTTTTTTCTTACAGGTTTTATGTCATGCAAACGTGGCATGGCAAACTGCTCAAGGAAACCATATTCCACCAAACGCTATTGTTATAGGTGCAACCGTTAACGGTGAAAAACTTTACATGGGACGCACGCTTCATGACGGAACAATAACTCCTGGAAAAGTAATATTTTACTTACAAACTTTAAGCAATTAATATTTTAGCGTGACTTGTACTGAAATACCATATGCAAATTTGTAACACGAGTCGTTTGTCATTTGTTTTTAATATTAATAGTTGATTTTCATAAACAGTCCTATACATTTTTCAATACTTTTTGTATAGTCATTCAAGTACAGAAAAATAATTTTTAATATTGTTTTATTGTTTATTTATGTACAGATACATCCCAGTCATGGAACACTTTACATTCCATATAACGGAGAAGAAGTATCCGTCACTGAGTATGAAATCATGATTTACCGACCACCTATGACAATTAATTAAAAACCATAAATACAACAACATAATATTATGTGTAATATTATATAGATAATATATTATTCGTTGTTTAAAAAAATAGAATTGCATGTACTATTGAATAATTAACTCAATAAATTATATATAAGAATATATTATGTATTTATATAATTTAAAATAGTTTAATTATAGTAGGATAGGAGTGATGTCTCCATAATTCCATATGTAATTATTACTAGTTACTATACCAACAACAATGACATATTATATGTATCTAAAATCTAAATAATACGCCATTTGTGTTTTAAAATGCTCATAATTTTAATATTAATTAATTATCACAAACATTTATCCTATCGATAATTATTAAATATTATACATTTATAATTTTTAATTCTTTTGGCTATTCCTTGATGATTCTAGACTGATGATTTTGAAATATATAAAATAATTTTCAATCGTGTGTAGATATTATAGTTATTAATTTCTTCTATATAGGACCTATATTATAGGTAATTTATTATAATTTAAAATTTACGTATACCAAAAGAGTACTAAATAGTAAATTGTTATAGTCAACGACGACTGTTGTTCTTGTTCTTGACTTCATGGTTTTGGTTGTAACCTACAGATGTCGTTGTCAGTACCTATACTAGACTATTTAAAATTCTTTAAAAAAAAAAATTAGGTTTTAGAGGTACCAGTAGTATACGCTAGTGTGTAACACTACTAACACTGCATTGTATATGCGTCTTCCCAGACGACACAATTATAGTCTATCGACGATACAAACCACATAACCCATAGTAGTGCTTTTATAATAATTTAGAATTTATCACTTTTGTCTTGTTCATAAAATCTGAATAAAATTCACTTGAGAATGAATTCTGAGCTCTTTAGTGTTACACAATTAATTAATTATTGCTTAAACTAAATACAGAATAAATAATAAGTACCTATAATGCCTATATTACATTTTTTCAGTATTTCTACACTTGTTTAATTGTAATAAGACGTACAATTTAGATATTTTGAAATTGAATATACACAGAGTTATATAGATTGATTTAAAAAATCCAAATGAATATGCGTATGATAATAAAATAAGTGTTTTTTACTGTGTGTAGGAAAAAAAATAAAATGCTAGGGAATGGGAATAATGTTTTAATGAATCAGTATTATTTCTGTTCTTGTGCAGGAGGCATGAAATAACTAGTACAATATCTTATCAACACAATATACAGAGTGTAACATATAGAACTAACTTTTGGAATAACTTTTGTTCTAATTAATACTTTCATTTTTTTTTTAATTATCATTAAGAGACCCTAGCATTACATGTATAGTTTAATTTTGTTTATGTTTATTTTTAAGTACTGAAAATAAAAAAATTTAAATTTGATTTAAATTTTTTTGGTTAAATTTAAAATAGACAATTTGTGAATTTGATTATAAGAACAATTTTGATGGCAAAAAGATTTAACTAAGTCAAGTAGTTTATTATTTAGAACTTTTTTTTAATATCAATATTTTTTAATTAAATTAATTTGGAACGTAATAACTTTTTAAAAAATATGATTTTTGAGAATTTGCTGACATATTTTTGTCATACGTTTAAGTAGCATCTTTTTTTTTTTGTTCTAGTCTTTCTGTTGCCCTGTATAAAGTGCAAAACTAGACTGAAGTAAAATATCTTATTGCCAAAAACATGAATATCAAACTTTATACGTAATGGCCCGCAATAATAGGTTGAAGAAAATAAAAAATTATTTGATAATAAATAAAAATCAGTAATTTGTTGTAATAATATTCAATACTAGTTAGTGTATTTATATATGAATATAGTGTATATTATACACATATAAGTAATATATGAATGTACGAAAGTCGAGAATTTAATTTATTTTAATACACATTTTTATGATCTTGTCATTATAAAAACGACTAAACTCGCATACCAACCATTTCATGCATAATTATTGATAATGTCTTGAGAAAACGACGGTTATTATTTTTCTACGAATTGATAAATTCCAACCACTCAAAATCTAATATCTCTATATGCCGACGTTCATTCAATATATAATATATAACGTATAGTATATTACTATATACATTATATCCGCTGTGTCACTAGGCCTCCTCCCCCCCGGGCTTTTGGCGAGGGTATTCTGTGGGAAGCTAGTACAATAATTAGTAGTACATATAATATCAATAAATACATATATTATCTCATATTTTTTTAAAACATTGCATCGTGGCTTTAATAATTTGCATAAAGCATAAACGATATACTCGTAGTATAAACTATATCAATATTATTATAAAATGTTAATCATTCATCATACAAATTAGTGAATTTTTGTGTCCCTCCAATCTCCATTATTCATAGTCGTAGGCGGTGTATGGTAGTAGTATTTCATTATTTCATCACTACCTAGTATCAGCAATCACTTAAACATTTTTTACAAATCCATTAAATTTGAACGCACATTTTTTGCAGTCAAATAAATCAAAAGCCCTATAGTATATAGAAAGGCAGTTCTTAAACTTTTGAAGTACGTGAGCCCTTTCCAAACTTTCTTCTTTCGAATAACCTTTATTTTTTTTTTTTACAATAAATCTCATGTTATATAATAACCTATAATAACTGTCATATACTACATTATTATAAATCACATAAGAAGGTATTTTAGAACATAAAACAATCAGTTATTTTTATTATAGGTACATAGTTTTACATAGAAATTTAATACTTCGTTTTTATTTATTTTATTAATTAATGTCAAGGATGGTGTTAAATTTCATTACTCCAAACATCAGTTTTTGAAAATCGGGCTCAATACTCCAAAACTTTAAACGTAATTCATAGTTTGGTTTCTATTTTTTTATATATGGATACTGGGTATAGCAGAGAAGACTTTTTCATATAAATATGTTGTGGGGAATGGAATTACAATTTTCAAAATTTTATTTGTTAGCGCTTCGAACCTCTGCATCATGAGTATCGTGGATCACAGTTAAAAATCCATTGGTATAGACACTATTATAGTGCACAACCCTAGATATACCATAATATGATAATACGAATTATATACGATAGGTATGTACCTAGGTACATAAGAAATATGATGGTCGCGAAAATCGGAATTTTTTGTATTTTGTTATTTATATAATATTAGGTGTTTTGAATCTTAATTATTTCCAGCTACGTAATTACTATAATTTATAATTATATACGTATTATATAGGTACATCTTATAGAGCGACCAGTTGCACCGTCAGTAAGCATATCGCATATAAAATTATAAATACTATGCCGGTCGAGGAGAATTGCATCGAGGTGTACGTCAACCTCATATATAGACGCACACACACAAATACACGAACACACGCTCGCGCTGGGTTATCGATCGGGGGCGCGCGCGTGCTACTGAGACGGCGGATACTAGTACCTAGGTACTACACAACCCGCGACAGCGTGTTCGGGCGTGTTTGTGTGTTTTTTTCTCTATAAAACAAAACTTGAGCAAGACGCTCCATAATAATACGAAAAAACAATCATAACAAGTACTACGACGAAAACGGCCGGTATATATATATATTATAGGTGCGTCCCAGCTCGATATATCGTGTTTGTAAAAATATAATACGCTATAAGTACTTAAATTCATAATACTCGTGTCGTTATAATAATAAAAATATATTATAAATAATAAAATCTGCAAATAATGTCTAAATAATACCACACAACCGTCATCCACATCCGCCGTGTCGTTATTCGCGCGTGCTTGTCACAGAGAGAGAGAGAAGAGATAGAGAGGATTACTGCTGTAATCGAGAGATTGTCGTACGTAAGACGCCCGTGGAAAACCTATCGACCATGAATTGGGCACGAAATTGTTTTCCCATCCGATCGCAACCACAGCGAGGGTTGCCTGTTGGCGCTGTGTGCGGCTAGCGGATATCGTGTCGGTTGTAGCAGCCGGTCGAACGCGATGAGTCACCGTCGCACCGGAAGCGGCCGCGGACCCGCGAATACGAATGCGGTGGACTGCACGGCTGAATAATTGATGGACGAGGAAATGGAGAAGCCAAGTGAGTTAAATGATATTAATTCGACGGGGCGATTCGGTGTAATATATATGCATTTGTATAGGTAGTATGTATAAAATATGGTGTGTGTACAGCAATGTGATTAATAATAAAATATTATAATAAAGAATTCATAAGGACAGTAAAAGAAAAATTGGATAAATACATTTACAAGTGGTCAATTTTTTTAAAATTATAAGTATCTAAATGTAGTTTATTAATAAGATTAGTCTGCAGAGCAAGTCGAAGTAGATACGTACCACATGTATTATACGTATTAAATTGTTGACAACCGATCGGAAATTGACCTTATAACCAAGTTTTTACGCATATACCTATTAGAAAGTCATACCTAGATAGGTACATTATAAATTATAATGTACAATATTACCTAAGTACATTGTATATACTGCAGTGCAGTATATAAACACTGTACACATTAAACACGTTGCACATGCCTTATCGATTGATATCAGTAGTAGGCATATACCTACAGCATGTATATCATATATAAAACTATACAGGTTGTATCTTATATTTTTATTATATACTTATATACTCAATCATGATGCTAACATCACAACCAGTTTGTCATAAAAAAACAAACTTAACGCCTTTTTCGCCAAGTCGGAAGTGCGAATATCATACATGCCTCGTCTGATAATTCTAGTTTTGTCGATATTGATTACGAAATGCATTATATTTAATGAAAAAAATAAAAAAAACCAATATTTTCTACTTCATAGATCTCAGTGGTGTAAATGTTAGTTTTGATATTTTCATCACAGTATAGTGATCAATAAACACAATGGGTCATCAGACATCTTGCTCTATTCTGACTCTATTCCCCCTCAAAATAGAACGTGTGAAATAAAAAATCAATAAAAACGTAACTATATATTATATGATGGCGCCATGGCGGATGGACCACGAAAACTTTTAGCTTTTGCTTGACACTATATAAAATGTATTTAGTTATATCGATATATATATTAATTAGTCACTGCGTCTATACTCTGTATACTGTATTTCTGAACATGTTAAGGGGGTTCTAAACGAATAAATTTTTCATACATTTAGACCAATAAGCTAGCGAAAATAAATATGCTTCTAGTAGTCCAATTTTAATTTTGAAAAAAATTTTGAACTTGTTAGCTTCTTTTCTATGTTTTGTAGGAAATACTTTTTTATTTTTTGTCTTGTTAGCACATTAAAGTACATGTTAATTTTGAGAAATTAAGTAAGTTATTTAGAACAGTACTATGTAAATTATCCAAAATATTCAAAATCTATTTTCCTCCCCTTAAATAAGAGCCTCCTTAAATTAAAATAAAATATTATTCATTTTATGACTTTATGAGGTTTACGTTTACGTGTGTAGTACTGTATAATAGTAATATAAAATATTAAAATTAGGGAAGTCGCTCTGTTGTGTTGTAGGAATCAGTACTTCATCATTGAGTAGGCCAGGGCATACTGCTTGATGTGTTAAATGTAAATTATTGTATAGGTACGATGAGAAGCATCAATATCAAAAATCGTTTGAATGGATGTGAGTATGTGACATCATTTGTAATTGAAATAGTTATAAAAAATAATTTAATTAAAATTAAAAATATTCTTTATATTTTACAATAAAAACTGATGCTGTGTGACAAGAAAGTATTTGTTTTAACAGTAAATTCACGTCTGAAATTATCCTTATCTTAGGTCCTATTTATGTGGTCCAACATATTCTAACCAATGAGATAACTGGCATAATTTGTCCCATCTAATTATGAAAAATTCTATATCAATATACTGCAATTCTTGGAATCAATACATCTTTTACTAACATACCGGATGTCACCGTAAATTGACTGAGCAATATTTTTTTTATTTCTGTTATGTTGTATATTCTAAAATAATATATGATGCAATATGTGTCAGCGCCATATTTATGTAATTTTTTATAGAATTATTAGATTAGGATTATCTATTATTTTATTCTATACACACGTATGCGTAAAAATCATATATTATGTATATAGTGTATATAATGCTTGGTAAAATATAACGAAATACACTACTCAGCGTACGTTTAAAAGGATATTTTACTATATATTGCTATTGATAATTTATTTTTCTATTAGTAGTAATACAGGTTGAACTAATTTTTGCCAAAAATAAAACGCATAAAGGCTGTATGATAGAGCATTATATATAATCATTTTTATCATACAAAAATTTCAAATGTATAAAAATATCAAACAAAGTTTTAAACATTTTTGAAAACAATATTGTAGTGTATAGGAAATTCTCACAAAAATATTTGGTGAAGAATTTAAGTTTCAACAATTCTTAATTTTTGAACTACAGCAAAAAAATCTTGTTCTGTGTAAACCTTCCTGTTTTTACTATTATTTTGAATAGTACTAGCATTGATATTTTAATATTATAAAATCAATGGTCCTAGAAATTTTTACTTTAGATCCTTCAAAAAATTAACTAAATCCAACTTGCTGCCAGATACCACCCTTAAGTTGAAGATTAAAACACTTTTAATGTTATAAAAGCGATAACACAGGCATAAAAAATACATACACATCATTGTAAATTAATAAATTATTATAGCACCACTCAAAATCTAAATAAAAATATATTATAAACCATTAAATTTATTGTTCTGCTCAGAATCTAGCTACCTAACTATAGTTGGTAAATTATTTCTTGTTTAATTGGTCAAATTTGTTTAGTCCAATAAAGATATGGTACATGCAGATTTAGTTTGAAATACAATTGAAATATTTTCATTGCAATTTGCGTACTTATTTAATAGTCTCACAAAATCTATTTAATATATCTCACATTTTCACCTATATATATAACTAGCAATAAGTGTGAATTAAAAGTAAATTATTTTAACGTAGGTATTATAAAACTATTTAAGACAAAATAAAAACTAAATTTGTATATATGTGGATTTTTATGGTTTAATATGTAAGTACTAGTATCATATTATAAAATAAATATTTTATAAATATTATAATATATATTCTACAAAGCTTTACAGTTTCTTCTTATAATTAATTATATAGTTAAAGAATTAAGTTAAATAATGAAAAAAAAAACAATTAATATTAAATATTAAAGGAACATTATATGAATTTAGCTTAATTATTTACAATTTATAGGAAATCAATGCTTCCTAAAAGTAGAAAGTATAATAATACTTATAAGGTGTTATATTGATTAAAACTACTTTCGCAAAATATAAAACACTACTTATTAAAACTATATTATTATAGTTAAAATGAACCACCAAAAGTGAAACAACATAAGCCACAAAATTTTAAAAATTGAGATATGACGTAGAATGTGTTATTTATAGATATAGATTTATCATGTGTGAACATTTAAAAAAATATATTTAATTTTAAGATGGTGGGGCCAAATAATAACCAATAAAATTAGTTTATTGTAGTAGTCTATTATCTTATTTTCTGTCCTATTATTAAAAAAAAAAAATAATAATAATAATAATATTTTAATAATATTATTTGTAGGTGTTTATATTGTGTACCAACTACTAACACGGCATCTACCAACAACCACCCACCCACCCAAACAGCCATGAGACCCGGGCTCATAGAGCCTTTGTCACGCCACCACTGAATTTAGGACTGACTACGACTATTTGAGAATAAATATAAATTCAGTAGGAACCTATAGTAATTCAGCTGCGTATTTACACCACGTTATATAGAAACAATGTGAGTCCAAGAACTTAACATGCAACTTCCCCAAGTCAAAATGTAGTTTTTTTTAATTGCAGTGTATCTCATCGAGTTATTTCCATTAAACCTCTCGGTATATTCACCATAATAAATGGTAACATAAAAAGTTTTTTTTATTATTTTCATCGAATTACCTTTTATTGACTTGCGTCGTTTCTCAAATAGGTGATTCAAATAATACTCATTTAATTTTGAAAGTAATAAGTAATAAAATTATGAGTCTCTTTTTTTATTATTACATCAATAATGTTTGATTCAACGTATCCTTTTTCTGTCTGCGTTTTTGTGGTTTGGTAACAAATTTAAAAACGGATTGAGTTTTTATGGTAATTTGCCAATTTAAAATTTTTTTAAGAGGCGAGAAACTAAGAAACGCCACATTTAAAACAGTGCCAACAATTTTCGCTACTATAAAAAATACAATGCCAAGGGTTAACTACGTATATAGTTCATGTTCTTTCCATAACAAAATCTAAACACATATAAAAGACTTGGAATTCAAGGGCACACCTATGATTTTTTTTGGAGGAAGGAGAGTGCTCCTTAGAAACTTTTAATCATATCAGTTATGTTTAACATTAATTTTTAATTTATGTACAAATAAATTCTCATAACACAAAATATAAGAATTTATAAGTATTAACTAAATAGGTACCTGTAAAACAATTTCAGACTTTAACATTTAATTATTGACAGTTTTAATATGATTAAAAAAAAAAAACAATAAATCTTAGAATAGGTAATTAAAACATTTAATTATGTAAATTGTAAATATTTTAAAATGAAACACTAAATTTTAAATATTTTAAGATTTTTATTTAATGATGTTTCAGATTTTTATTAAAGTAAAAATTTCTTTGCAATATTATCAATTATAATAATTAATAATAATGTTCTTACTTTCATAGGTGCATTATTGTTAAATCATTTTTGTAATCTCAAATACATTTTTTAATGTATATAATAATAAATTGAATATTGGTAATAAATAATAATAATAATATTAAAGGCTATTCTTTTTCAATACAAAATTATAATGTAAATAATTAAGTGAATGAAAAGAATTATAAAAACGAATTATGATAGCTTAAAAGAAAATATAACCCATTAGATAAAAATAACTCGATAAATTATATTAAAAGATAATGATTATTAATTAGTAATTAATTAATAAATAAAAATTGCGTTTACTTTACCTAAAATTTAGTAAAAATTGTTTGAATAAGTAAATTAAATTATAATTTTTTTTTCGAATATTATAAATTATGTATAATGAAAATGTGAAACTTAAATGTCTACCATATGTTAACATAATAGAAAATATAAAAATAATTATATGGTATTGTGCCAGATGTTGGATTATTTTTATCCATATTATTTTTCATTTGGCGCGAAATATGAGCGGGAAAATGTAGAAATAAAACATAATATTAATATTTTATATATAATTATTATATTATGATTTTTTACGAATGTAAATATTTAGATAATTATGATCTTCATTGGTTCGTTATTATTATACTTATTGGTATACTAACATACAATATAGATTATAACACTTATAAGTTATAACTTATTATTTATAAATTATAACAATATTAAATATGAATTAATAGGTATGTAAATATTATTCGACAATATTATTACTCCATTATAAATTTATATTGACGACCAAAGAATTCTTCTTAATAATATAAAGTATTGCATCAAGGCCGTTTTTGGGGGGGTTAACCCCCCCTCCCACCCTGAAATTAATTTCCCGTTACGGCCTTGATTGTCATAAATATTGTTGTAAATTACTGATTAACTTAAACCCTATATTTAAGCTACACTGCGGGTACTTAACGATCACAATTTATTGTCAATTGATATCTGATTCATATTGTCGAAGATTTTTATTATTTACCATTTTTCCATGATAATAGGTGTAATTAATTAAGAAATTATAAAAATGAAATCAATAAATATACATCTTGATTTTTAAACACGTTTTACGTATCAAATATATTTTATTATATGATAATCGTTAATTTAAAAAAATATAAGTATGTAATAAACGACGTAATATACCAAAAATAAGTTCATCAAATTATTAACTAAGCTGCTAAAAGTCTATATTTTTGAATAATATTCATTACTCAGTACCTACCGGCTACCTAGTTAAATTATATATTTTTTTGTACGTCTTATAGCATACAAATTTCTACATAATGTGTATACCAACAATCTAAATTCTAATATATAAATATTATGTAAATTATAATGTATTGATAATTTGTCTGTATGAAAAATTCAAAAAGATTATAAATTCATGTATATTAGGTTTTTTCTTTGTAACTACGATTAATAGTATTGTGCATTTCTATTTGGATACAAAATAATAGCATGCATGCCGTTATAAAAAACCAATCACCAATGATAAAAACGACAATATTGCGTATTGTTTCAATTTTCAATTCTACTCTGCTATTTTTGGACCCACCCTGCGTAGTCAATAGATAATAGACACTAATGTCAAATAATAAATTTCTACTTTCAAATTACTTCCGTTAGATCAATCTTGGTTGATTAACATTTTTCCCTTAATAGCCTATTATGTAACAAAAAAAAAAAAAAATAATAATAATAATAATAAAGAAAACGTGAACTCGTTTTTATATTATTATCTTCATACACAATAAACATTTTTCATATCCATTGTAATCAATCAATTTTATTACGTATAAGTAAATAAATAAAGTTAAAAAATATATTCATGATTATGCTTATAATATGTAGAAGTGTTCTAAAATATCTATACTCTTAATCTAAAACGATTTAAACGATTTAGACTAGAAAACATGAATTGTATCTGAAATATGAATAAATGGATTAAATACGTAATCTGATATCTGTATGACTGTATATATGTATAATAATTATTATTATTTTTGAATTACAAATAATTAGTCAAATGAGAGATTGACACGGAATTTCAAACGGTAATCTTCCGAACCCACATTTCCAACAATAGGTAGGTATTACGTAATATTATAATAGTTGCACTCTTGTCTCTTAATTAATATTCATATTTTATATTTTCATTATTTCAAATATAAAATGTTTGAAGTTTTTTTTCACAATGCAAAGTTAAATGTAGGAACATTTTACTAAGATTTCTGACATTATTTTAATGTTTGATGTGTGAACAATAGAATAAAACGTATCCGACTCATACGTTTATTTTAAGCTTCTATCCGACCTGCACTACAGCTGTGTAATACATTCTATACCATGGATATATTTTGTCATTTTGAGATAGGCGTGCCTTATATTAAACACAGTAGGTACGTCAGTACACAAATACTATGCGCTATAGCTTATAATTTATAATATGCTTATTTGCCTGTAGTGGCTGTTGCCTGTTTCGAAAAAGAGGGAGAGAATGAAGATGGTAGCCATTCTTTTTAGCTTTTCTTATAATAGCTATACAATATCCGTACTTATTTACTAATACTTATTTTTTAGTTGATGTATATATTATAAACAAATATAACTAATTTAAGGAATTGAAGATCTCTTTTCGTAACCACCTCCCTACACCCACACCTCATTTGAAAATCATTACCAGTTTTAGACGTTCTGATGACTGAAGAAAATAATATCATTTTAATTATTTCAATAAATAATAATATAGAAAAAATCAAAGGCGGCGACCGTTTAATAAATAAATGACAACATAAATATAAAAAATAATATACCTAGATATAATAGAATAATTACTAAATACATCAAATGCATTGTGAATATTGAATGATTTGTAATATACTAATATTATAATTAATAATAAATACTAATCTAAGAGGTACTATACTATATATTATTATTATAGTATTGGCCAATGAAAAAAGTTTTCCCGTATAGTCTCATCTGTATCTAGCGTACCAACAGTGTTCTTATTTTTTAATTGTGTTATCAAATTTACTTTTTGTACTATAAAAAAGTAATATGTATTGTAAATATTTCTTTTAAGTGGAAAAAAATAATAATAATAAAATTAAAATAATCATTTTTAAACGACTCGATCCCCATGCAGCGCGCGCGATGAACGCACCACACTCACACGTCTATTAATACAACAACCAATGAGCTGTTCCGTTCGCGGTCCTGCCGACACATCTGCCTTGGCATCCGACCATCTCGGCACAATATATGACAATAAGTCGTCCCGCGCCGTCTCGTCGTCTCGTACCTACTACGTTCTCCAGTGACATTTCGTTTGTTTTTCGATTTTTGATCTCTCTTTTGTTCGCGGCGAACACAACAATTATTATTATCGTCGCATTGAGCCAATATGCCAATATTATAATAAGTAATAACGCATAATACACGTATAGTATGAAAAATAATTATATTATTAACCGTATCCGATGTGTAAAGTTATAATTTATTATAATACGTGTTATATCCGGTGTTAAATATTATAGTTTAGTAATATTCAGCCGCGTTTTTATCGAACTGATTTGTATTTAGTTTTTTTTCACTTGTTCTCATTACGCGTAAGCATATTATTTACATTATACATTGAAACAGTGTCCGCGCTTGTTATTAAAATTTTGTCGTTATCGATAGCGAATAAGTGCGCCTCTTTATACGCCCCACTGCGTAATAATAATATATATATGCCATCCGGACATCGACGTCATCGATCATATTTTATTATTATTTCACAGATAAAACAATATAATATATTTATGAAATAATTGCATTTTTTTTTAAAGTTTTATGTATCGGATATCAGAATATGTGTATATAGAAACAATAGACGCAGTAAAAGGAACAGAAATATTATGGCGTTACGCGATATTTACGAATAAAAAAAAAATATTGGTTTAGTTTTTCGTTTTTATTTAGTGCCACGTAATAAAACTGGCTCGAGTTATTAGTGCCGTTGAATTTTGGCGGGCACCGGTTCGGATTATGATAATTTTCGGTTTGTATTACATCGTGAAAAGAGCGATTTACTTGTCGTCGAAGAAAATATTCAACGGCGGCGATCATAAACGTAAAAAGTCAAAACGAAAAAACAAACAGAAAATGAAAGGTATAAATGAATTTATTTTTAATAAAACAATTACAAATTTATAAAGAAATATAGAATACAAAGTATAATATAAAAAAATGAGATAATTGTAATTAACTACTTAATATGAAATAACTTTATTTCAAATTAATATTTATTTATTCTTTAAAATACATTTTATTGTTATTAATTATTATAGTAAATGTTATTTTTAATATTAACTATAGAACAAAAATTATTACATATATTATAGTATTAAAGTTAGTTTATTAATTATTAATATATGTACTATGTACATTGAACAGTTCTTTCTAATACACTCTGTAGATAATAATTCATACGCGTATAATACAACTACGGGTAAATAATTAATTAAATAGTATACAGAGTGCGTCTCGCACATAGACACATAGTGTCATAGTCACGTCATGTTGAATTTACAAATCCTGGTGTGACTCCAGGACGTGTTTAAGGGAGTTAGTTGAAGATTATCCCAGGTGGCCTTTTTTGATGATGACATTTTTATATGGACATAACTGCATTTATAATTATTATAATGTTAGATATATAAATACAAATATTATAAAATACACAGATAGTATAGTCGTATACGACTGAACAATTATTATTTAACCTTACTATTATGACCCTAGATTATTCTCTAATCATTATAGAAATAAATATTTACCACATAATTTATGATACATACATGTATTGAACATTTAATTTATTTGTATTTTATTATTTCTATATTTTCTAATTATGAATTGATCCATATTTTTGCCATCACTTAATAGTGTTAATCGGCAAATATCTGTTTATATATTTTTCTTTGATAATTTTAATTTTTTAATTTCATAAGTGGTTTGAAATTAATTCTTGCTTTCAAAAAGTGCGCTTATACCGAAAAATATAGTGATAGTAAACTATATAATATACAAGCGGTATATAACTATAGACCATACGGTAGGTTAGGTAAGTGTGCCGCCGTGTATCGGGCTGCAAATATATAGGTAGTACCAAGGTGGATATATATATATAAATATATATATATATATCCACCTTGGGTAGTACACAACGTTCACTCTCGATTGGTTTTTATTTAATATAATACAACTTAATTATTAGTCGAATACACAGATACAGATGTAAACAATTCATAACGATAATTTACTGATTTCAGTGTTACAATTCCCGTAGGTATGTACCACGGTATACTCGTATAGTACTATATAGTATCTATACCAAATTATACTGTCGGCGTTGGCAATTATTATGGTTTTAACGATAACAATATAAATAATGTTTAGGTATTGCGGTTACTGGTTATTGTAAATATGTGTCTTTTTAAATGAATCCAATGATCCAATAACAATACTATTTTTATACAAATTATACGTAAATACAAAAAATCACTGTATATTTTATGCAGCATTTAATATAAAGTGATTTTAAGTACACACGAAGTGTTTTTATTTGATTAGATTAAACAAAAATATTAATAAATTCTATTTTCTATGATATATTATAATATCTCCTAAAATTTGACAATATATAACGACATAACGTGAATATTTCATCAAGGTTTAACTTTAATTTTAGTATTTTACAAACCTAAATGGCTATACATATATAATAGAATATAATAATATACATGTTATAATTTTATAAACTTATAAGTTATATCTGGACATTGGTTATACGTTAGTACGTTAGCTCAATAATAAAAAACGACTATAGTTTATGCAATGATACTTTATATTTATAAATTATTTCAAACTTCTTCATACGCAACACGCAACTACTTTACAAAGATTTAATTTGGATTTTACAATTATACCTAGGTATTAATAAAATATTCTAAATAATGCACAATGTCAGCTGAAGAAGTGTATGTGTATACTGTAAGGAACCTTACTTATGTATAGCTGACATCTGACCTGATATTAAATTAATAAATGTCTTACCTATTGCCACACTATTTTGGCTTGTAAGTTGTAATTATTGAGAAGCCCATTTCATCGGACCAGATATTAAGAGACTAGCAAATAAACTAACAAGTCTCGCTCAGTGGCACTACATAAGTACATACCGCACTCGTAGAAGACGGCACGAAAACGGTTTCATCCAGAATCGTTCAAAAACAGACGGCACATCACGAGATAAGAAAAAGACTAGAAAGTGTTGACCGTATTTTTCTATAAAGCTAACTAACCGTCGAAGGAAAATGTCGCTCGCGAGTACTCCGTAAATATTATGGAACGTGGTCGCCAAATATGGTGGTCGGGGCGTTATATAGTTACTGAGGTTGAGGTGTGACAGACTTTATATGGCTACCGCGGTCCAGACTATCGCTATATAGCCACATTGTTTATATATATACGTAGCATATACTGTGTTCCTAATGTTTATATTATACCGCAAGTCATGCAGAATATAATAATATAATCAGATTGTATAAGTACCTATAGGAGGAAATTCGAAAGCAGTTAACATTAGAAACGTTTGATAACGAAGAAATTCGAACTGTCTGTTTGCTATAAATAGTGAAGTAAAAAAATTGCAAATATCGTATAACCTATAATTCAACGTTTAATCTATTTGGTTCCAATAACCAAAACCATGGTCGATTCTGGTTATACTTTCGCCGCCATGATCAGTGGATTAAGCCGAGTTTAATACAGTCACGTTGTCCGTCGTGTCGTGTTCCTTGTATCGTATTCAGATAGGCCGTTGTAACCATGATATTATTCGCTAACCATAATAAACTGTAAGTTGGACTGAGCTAAACTTTTGGACATGACACGACAGACGACTTATAGCTATGGATCCGGCTTTCACGATTTTCTTTATTATCGCGGAGGACCATTAGAATAACTCTTTTATGTCTTATACCACTTCAGCAGTTAGCTAGTATTCCACACCTTTCGTTTACGAATTTCAACTTTATCATTAGAGTTTCAAACATTAATGACATTTGTATTTTAAAACTTAATTGCTATTGAATTTCCTCTAGGTAAAGTATTATTAACATTTTGTTACTAGCTATGTTATTAAATACTCGAAATGCGACACGGCATTGGTATAGTGAAATCCACGACTACTTACAAATGGGTATTTTCCATGTGTTAACGGGGTCAATCACAATATTTTTTTGCGTTCGTCACGTCATCTGATTTTCGTTCAAATTATTTTCGCGCCACCATTCACAAGTACGTAAGTCATAAAGAGTTGTGCAGAACGGTGACATATCGGCAACTCGAATCTTGAACGAGTTTACTTATTGTGAGATCTTCACTTCCGGTATAACGAAACGCGTCTCCTGTTTCCCAAAGATAGCAAGATGAGGGTGGTGTCAAGTTATGAGTTTATAATGTAAGTAAGAATACATCAGTTACCTATTATACTGGCTATACTCATTATTCACGGGTTAGTTATACTAGGAAACCCCTACGACCGTTATTTGGAATTATTTGTAGTTACACAAAATTCTGCGAATACCTATAAGGTCATAATGACATAATGGTTTGTAAACTATAAGTAAAATATAGATGCTGTGATATTGTGATCAACAAATTTTGAAATTACGTGTCTTTAGAGTTTATAGGCTTTATAAAAGATACCTACCAAACTATATTTAAAAATTCCAAGTTAAAATTTGTAGTCATAAAAACTAGTTAAACATTATTGAATTTATTTTTCCTGTATATTTTAGAACATGAATAATTTGTAATACAAATAGTAGGTCGTATTGATGTGACAATAACAATTAATATTGCGGCACAACAATTCTGAATACGTCTGTTTGTAATACGCGCTGTATATATCATAGGTATGTTCATTGTTCGTTATTCATATTAAATTTATGTAATCTAGATGACCGATACATTAGAAATAATTGCAGTGAGGAGACAATTATATCTATATTCATTGGAGAATCTTACGTCTTATTAAAATTATTGTGGTAGGGGAAAATTGTTTTACAATGATTGTTGTTGAAAGACGACCCTTTAAATATATTAAAAAAAAATAAAAAAGACGAATATGAATTACGTATATAAAATATAATTTAAAGTAATAGTCTGCACTACCTACCGTTAGAAAAGAATAATTCAATTATACCAAACTCAAAAGTTCATAATTTTTTCTAAGTTTTCACAGTTTTACTCTAAATTTTTCTTTATATGTAGTACGGGTATACCTCTAATACTTTTTAGTTTTTGATCAAATAATTGTTATCAACATATTTTTTTATAAGCCCCTATTTATAACGTAAAAATGTAAAATACAACTAGATAAAACGACAAATCATTAATCATTTATCATCTTTACAATAGGTATATTAGTAACATAATATTAATTTTAAAAATTTAAATAAATTAGTTAAGTATCTTATTATTTCAGTTATACAGTACTTCAATTATTTTAAATACATAAATTGCATTTATTTTTATTTTTATTTAAAATTGATGAGTTTAACGAAGTTCCTCCACTTAGATTTGGGAGGCCTCTTTGCCCTAATATTTTTATGTTATTATGTATTTATATTATGATTGTTTAGCATCTAGTTATAATATATGGTCTAATAAAAATCTATGTTAAAACAAGTTTGATCTGAAAAAGATCTGCAGTTATCTACAAATTAAAATTTTTTAATATTGATGTAAAATATTTCTGGATAATATAGGTACCATGTTATATTTAAGTTCTAAAACACTAAAAATTAATAAATGCAAATTTATTTGTTTTGTTGAAAACTTACAATCTATCCGTAGACTGGCAAGTATCACAACATTGTCAACATTAAATAAACTATTATATCATAAAAATGCACTTCTTATAAATTATTTCTCAGTGACCTCATAAAAACGTTATATTGATCTATAAATTAAAATAATGTTATTGTCGTTATTGAGGAATAGGATTATATATTTATTAATAAAACATTAATACAATAGGATAAACTGAATTATAATAATTATTTTACTATAAAACTTATTAATTTACAAAATTTATAAAATAATAAATAATAGCCTGTATTCATGGATTAAATAGTGATTAGTGAGATAATTATATCATTGAACAAAACTTAATACTTATATTAAGAATACTCCTTTATTTGTATATATATAACATATACAAGTATGCTGTGTTATTTTTTTTTCTCCCGCTAAGAAAATTCAAGTTAAAAATAATAACAGAAAACAAAACATATGAAATAGTATTTTTGACATTTAAAATAATAAAAAAAACGCTGTCAAGTGTTGACTAATTGATATTTTTTTTATTCGTAAATATTATAATATTAAATTTAAATTTATTTGAATCATGCATTTCATTTTGTAATTTATTACTCCTTGGTGAATTAGTTAATTTAAACTGTATAGGGTTAAAATGTTAAGTGATTCATTTTGCTACTTTAAGTACATTAGCCTAAAAAATCTACATCAGTCCAAAAATAAATAAATTCCAATGGTCAATTCAAAATCTTAAATATTAAAAAATTAAAAGTTACATAAGTGAATGAACTGGTTTGATTATTTTAATAATAATATTGTCATTATTGTATTTTATTAGATATTAAACCAAACATTATACGCAGTACAAGATTGAAATGTTTAATGTTTTATTTATATGTATACCATTACGTCATAAGTTATAACCTAATAATTACAATAATATAGTAGTATACAAATATACAATAATAAAGACAAACAAAACAATAAACTTTTCATAAATAAAGTAGCCTAAGTAGCATCTTATTAGCTTAATATTTATTATATCTTTGGTTTAATGATTTCGCAGTTGATACCTATTCACATTAACACATAAACAGCCAAACAGGCACGTTGTCTATTATACAAATAAAATTATATTTGTTGGTAAGTATTCTTAAAGTTTCTGATATGATATTTAGAAGGATCATGTGTGAATTAAGTTAATCTATTGAATATAAAGTAGATATCTATCATATTATAACTAACTTTATTTGGAAAAATAAAACATCTCACATATATATTTTATTGAAATTAGTTCATCGGTAGGATTTAAGTTCGTATGAACTTTTTATTTAACACGCAAAAATCGAATTTCAAAGTTTAATCAAACTATTTAATAAGTAGATAACTAAGTATTTCTATAACAGATAGTAAAGGTAATATAGTACCTACCATATTTTATACATTATGAGCGGTGTGGGAAAATTATTGCGTTTTATAATTTAAATATCCTGTTATATTTTTTGGGAAATATTTTTTTGGGTTAGTTCCTAAAAGGTTACAAGTAGAATTGCATATTTAAACTATATAAATCTTATATAGATCAACTTTTTTTTACAAACATTGTTGTTTATTTTTAAAATTACCATTTACCTACTTTTTGAAACAATTAGGGAAAATATTAAATAATGAGAAAATGATTTTTTTTTTTTTTTTTTTTTTTTTTTATTAAAAGAAACTTTGTAAACAATTAGCTTCGACAATTATGATTATAAATATTACATAGAAAACAATATTAACAACAAAAATAATATTACAAATAAATTAAATTTTTAAACCAGTCTGGTTGATGAAGGATATAAGTGAGGTAATAATTGGTACATTTGGTGAAGAGAGAATGGATTGAGTGTCGAGTTTGACATTAAAGGAGTGGATTAGGGTGAAGAGGGTATTGCGTTGGGGAACCAGAGAGGGACAATGAGAAAATGATGAATGTAGTTATAGGAAACACCAATTTAGCACCCATTAATTGTTTATAAGAAAATGAGAAAATAATTAAATATATTTTTTTTAATTGAAATACTTATAAAGTATACATATAAATATATATAATGGCTATGAGTAAAAATATTTTTAAAATGTTGGTAATTAATATAGAAATGAACTATTTAGTATTTTATAGCATAAAATATTTTATTGAGTACCTTAAAAACCTTGATTCCACATACATAATTTTCGATGATAAATATAATATTTTTATCATACACAAGGGTTAGAAAACGTAACCCTAATTATGAATATTAACCTTTATTTAACATTTAACACGTTTTGTAGGGTAGGGTTCTTTACTTCTTAGTAGGGAATATTTAAACTATTTACAATAATGAGTCATCACCTACTACTATTTCTAGTATGAGCGTATGGCTAATGCAATTCCTAAATAATAAATAAAACCCCGTTGACCATTCAAACAAATTTATCTTATGATCTATACCCAAACTATAAAGACTAAACATATAATAGTAATATAATATTATAATTGAACACTTAACATTTATTTTAATTTTCACACGATCATTTTATTAACTTCTATGTATAATATATTTATTTTATATTCATACTAATACAAATAAAAACATCATAAATAAATTACGTTTACACATGTTTTTCAAAATATTGATTCTTGATATGTTAAATGTTTAGGTTTATACTCTGGCAGTTTGGAACTATATAATATATAGTTGCCTCCAATGACAATAAATAATAATTACTCTATAGTATATATAGTATATACATGTAAATAATACTCATATAGCCATATATGTACTATCTTTGTTCAATTTCATATTTTAATATTTTTATTGTATTCCTATTATTATTACGATTATAACTTAAAGTCTATTGCATATTTGGATGTAATTACAAAACTATATATCTATGCTAAATAACTGTATTTTATTTTATTAAACTCACTCATTATTTGTTACTTTATAGTATATATAATTGTTTTTAATTATTTGTTCTAAAATATAAAACAAATTTAGCAACGCTGTGTATAACAATGATCCATATTTCCCATTATATTATTCAGTTTATATATTCATTGTAGGTATACTCGTCCTTTATTGATTTATTTGTCTAGAACACTGATGCACTCTATTGTTTGGTTAGGTTAGGTTAGGTGTAGGATATATTTTTATTTTATATAATATATATAGATGAATAGATGATAGACTGCTTTTAAATTTCACCTTACATTTTAATAATGATATTGTAATACAAATACAAACATTAAAAGAAGTTTGCGAGATGTGACCTTTACTCTATTTTGACGAAAGTAATAAGGTACCTAATTTATTTTAATTCATGTATCTTATATTCTTATACCCATAACTCTTAGGTGTGGTAACTTTAACACCCTCTATATTTTGTTACAATGTATGTTTTTTTATGTCCTGCACATAATAAGAAGAATTTCGAAATGGGCCGAAAGTTTTGTAAAATTGATTCCCGTGTGTGTGATTATAATACAAATATACAATTACTTTTTGTTCTAGCAGTTACACAATCATATCATATATTTCGACTTTCTCAGGGAACAATATAATTTAAACCCGCCCAAGTCTTGAGAAAGTCATCTAAAGGATTTATTAGTATCTAACACGCAACGAGTAGGTACCTATATAAGTACATACATGAGTATAATATCTGCAGCGACAAATAATACATTAATACTTATACCAGTACGTACGTTATAATACTACCTAGGTACAAACTGCATTGTGAACACTGAACTGTGATAATTAAATGTTTCATAATTTCATATAGATATATATTCATTATTCTATATATTTCTATAATATACTTTAATATTATGAATTTATAATGCTACGGCTACTACGTGATGCATGCAGTAAGCGTAAATGCAAGTAGAAACGGTACCTATAAACTAGGTATTAAGACATAAGTATAATATTGTATAAACTATACCTACACTATTATGATTTATGAGTATTATGTATTTTCACTTTTTAGATATCTAAAAATAGTAGAAGTAGTAGGACTAAGGTAATAAAAATTAAGATGTTTTAGATCTTTTATTATTTTAGAACTATAGACTATACTACTATAGGACAGTAGAAATATGATAATAATGAATATTATATAAAAATAGAGTGTATAAAAGATATAATACCTATCTTGTTCGTACCTATGCAACGGTCTTTCATATTATTCGTATAGTACACTGTAAACACCACAAAAAAAGGATGTGACAATTAATGTATGACATTTAAAAAGTATTAAAAATAATAACAATAACCTACAGGCAAAATATTTTTATAATCATCGTCGCGAGCCGTGGCTGCTGCTTTCGCATTTGGCTGCGCGCGCGGGGTACCTTTTTCGCCGACATCTGTTACCGCGCGCGTCGGCCGTCGCCCGTCGGGTGTCGCCACTGTTGTCTGTTAGTTTCTATTTTTGCGTGATTCCGTAAACACGTCGTCGCGGCGGCGGTGATAAGGAGAACAATTCTAATATTTTTGACTAACAATATAAATAAATATCGTTATCTAAGCGTTTCCGCATAATGTAATAAATATTATATTAAAATAATGTTTGCGATATTGTTGGACGGAGGGTTGTCAGTCGTGATATAAATATTAAATTGTAATAATATTTCGCATTTTTTTATCCTCCGAGTTCCGTACTAAATCGTTCGACGGTGACTCGAGTGTTTTTTTCTCTTCAACTTTATCTATTCGCAACGGTATCGCAGTGCTTTTTTATGAGTACCGACAATCTGTTGTGAACGTTCCGTCGCCGCCCGAAATTCCTTTCCGCGGATTCATCAGAAACGACACCAACTGTTGACGGCCCGAATAAGTGTTCGCTTATTCGTAGTGCCCGTTCTATTGAGTATTGGTTGTCGTTCGGTCCGACACATCTGACCGCAGAGTCTTAATGGTTCGTATATTCGTTTAAATAGTGGTTAGATTTTTTAGGTATTTTCGTAGGCATTGAATAATAAGAGTTATTATATTTTACATTTTTTTTACTTACATCGTTATCATTATGATTTACTAGCCCTGTTGTTGATTCCCACTGTAGGTAGATGTGACAACAGCAATGCAGAAATGTTTGCATTAGGTTTTAAACTGTTATTGTGTTTTAATGATAATTTATTTGGTTCAAGGCTGACATTCAATAACTACCCACAACAAGACCCCCGTGACTAACATTTTATTATGTTTCTTTCATTATTGTCTGGTGTGCTGTATTAACTAGTACCGAGGTCATGTGTAATTGCTTAAAATATATTTATTACATATCATTTTTGAACATCGATTGGATAGTGTCATTCAGCTAACACTATATACTCACTAAACATTATAACCTATCTAACCTTTATTAATCAAATTAAAGTTTACTTCAATTTGGGTAATATAATATAAAAATACCTCATATTGTACCACCTTGTGTAAAAGCAATTTGATTTTTAATCTAATCAAACCGTATAATATTACGTTTGTAGACCAACTAACACTATTAGTAGTGGGTTTTATTAAATTTTAAACAAATTGAAGTACATACCTACTTAAAGTTTCTTTCAGTATAATCAAAATAGGAATATTATTTTATAGGACGCTATATTCGTAACCTGCATAGTTGTTTGTATTGTCTCCATCTTACAAATATATAATATAGATAATTGTATGTTCTAAAGAAAAGAGCTAAGGTAGGTAACAGCAGTTCACAACTTAGTAGGTATGTAAATAATAGCCAATAGGTATAAATTAGTAGATATTTATAAAAATATTCAATTGATAATTGAACGTTTACTAAATGCATAAAGTATATAGCAAGGTATATAAGTAGTAAGTGGATCTACAAAATAAGTTTTAAACAATTTTCTTACTGAACATTCCAATAAATTAAATTATGAAATGTTATGATGTTACAAAATTTCTAAATAAATTGAATATTTATATTTTTGATAAGTATAATAAAATTTCCTTTTGTTTTTAAAAAGAAAAATTAATTTTTATCAAATTGAATATGCATTTGTATTGTACCTATGTTTTTTTATGTATGAATAATTTTTTAATTTTAATTTACAATGAATACTCAGTATAAAATGTATAAGTTTCTATTTAAACTCTTTATTAAATATTTATTTGAATTATATAAAATTTAAAATTATATTAATCAACTTATTTAAAAAAAAAACAAGACATTTATGTAGAATCTTACTTATGGTTTAATTTATTATATACAATTCAAAAATCGCCTGTTTTATGCAATTTATATTTATCAGCTTGAAAATTATCATATCATCAGTAACAGGTACTATATAACAATACATTTTTGTATTAATCTCCAAATATAAAATTAATGAAGGCTTATATATTTTGATTGGTAGTATACGTTTATTGATACTTTTCAAATCTTGTTATTATCTATCAATTAAAAAAAATCATTATGCCATTTTATAATTTATTTTTGCATATTATTATCAAATATAATATAATATACGAATAGGGGTACCTATAGTACATAACATTGTACCTAATATATCATATTCATATATTAAAGAACTTTTGTATAATTTATAAATTTTATTATATACTTATGTCTGGTTGAATAAACAATCTAAACATTTAACGGATTAATAATGATTTACATGATTTAGTGGCCCATGATTGGTCCATTAAATTTTATTGAACCATTGCATTAATCAATTTTTCATATAACTCTGCTGTATATTATAATTAAAAGGCTAAAATACAATTTTAGATCCATACTTATATTACTATTATCAGAGACTTGAGAAACTAGAGTATTACAATATCTATACTAAATATATTAGTATAAATTAGTATAATTTAATACAATATAATTCTTTTTAGTATATATTCTATTATGTTTACTCTAATCATTTTCTTGTTGTCACTACACTACACTATTATGTTTATACTCCATTTTTCTTGCTTACTATTTGTTACTTCTACTTTGTTATTACCATTGTAAAAGCTGATTGGCGTTTATTTTATAAATAAATAAATAATAATATGTAGGTATATTCAATAGTATACATGAAAGGGTACAGGGATATTTTTATATTTATATTTTTTATTTTTATATATTATTATATTGGGGCTAAGCAATGTTAAAACAGTTTGGCCCCCATGTAGTGATTTACAAAGAAAAAAAGGAATATTTTTATGATTTATTATTGTATATTTAAAATAATAATTTTTTTAATTAGTTCCTAGGAGAATGTGATGCCCACATGTATTGTTTGCGACAAATTTATTTAGTTGGTATTCTTTAGAATCTATTTTTTGCTATTAGTTTAAACTTATCTAAACACAATTGAAAATTATAAATATTATCTATTTTATCATTCATCATGTTTAATTTATGTCTTAGATTTATTTAATCATAGGTAATTTAAGAATTTGGATAAATAATTATAACTATACATTTATATATTTATAATCTTTAGATTCTTCTAGTGTATTCATTACCGTGCATTAAAATATGAGTATAAAATCTGTGTTTAACTGTAGGTCTTTGTGTATGTATTTCTGTCACCCTGTTGCAAGTCTGGCAACTGGCAAGCATCTGTTTTTGTTCACTAAATTTAAACATATACTGCTGCCAACCATTTGTCTTATACTGTTAAGAGTCCCAAATTCAATATATTAAAAATTAGTTCATGTTCTAATCTTTTTACTATTCCTCGTTGAATGCACTTAATTTTTAAAACTTAGTGTATTTTTTACAGATTCTATATTAGGTTTATCTTCTACCACATATTGCAGTGTTCTTCAAAAATCTGCAATGGTTGAGGTGTTTGCTGCCAATCAAGGCGACTGCAATTCCAATAATTTGGAAGTGCTAGATGCCACCTTAAGTTCATATAGGAGTAATGCATCATCTCAAGATAATGCAGATTTCTTCCAAGATTATTCAGATTACCAATGGTTTGCCGATTATAGGTAAATCTCTTGCATTTATTTTATATAATTATTTGATTATTAAATTATGTTCTCTTAGGTATCGTGATTCAGACAATTTTAACCATCACACAAGTATTCTATCATCTATATCAGAAAATTATAATATTCCATGTTATGAAGAAGTTTCCAGAGATTTGGATGTTAACTTGGCTCAAGTAGACATGGAACATCTGAAAACTGAAGATATACACAATATACTCAGCACATTGCCTTCTATGTGTGGTCAAGATTTACAAGTATATATAAAATCAATTATTGATTATTTAATATTACTTTGCTTATTAAATAACTAATTTTATTTCAGAATGTATCGACTGAATCATTTTGTAAAAATAAACAGCTATTCTCTCCTGTAAAAGAACAATCACCGAATCCATTCATAACATTTAGCACTGATTCATTAGATTGTAGTGACGATATGTTAATCACATGTAAGGCCAATAATAAACATAACTATACAATTGCTTTTGAAGAACCAGCCATGGGTGTTTCGGAAGAATTTCAAAATAGTGAAGCTATGAGTACAGGAGAGAGTCGTAATACTGGTTCAGGTGAAGCATGGTCAAGTGATGGAAGTGTTCCAGTCAGTGTTCCAATGATATCTTCAGATACTACTTTTACCACGTGGAATAAGTTAAAAAAATGTACCACTTCAGCAACCACCAATTGCACTCAACAAGTTAAAGAGGTATTAATTTGGTTGTTTAAACTTTTTTTGTATTAATATTACATTTAATGTCCAGGCTCAAAAAATTGCTTTAATTAAATGTAAGTTAGGTGATTGTTGAAATAATCAATCTAGAGTGCGGAATTCGGTGTTCGTTAAACATACCCATGCCACTTAGGGTTAATCTTATATAAAACTGAGTATAGATCTATGTTTTATCATAATAAATATTTAAGTTAATAAAATTCCAAACCTGCATGTATTGTCTTATAAACATAAAACATCAATTTTGTGTTGTTAGTTAAAATATTATAATGAATTAACCTATCACCAAACTTAAAGGTTAGAACATTCATGTCTGTGTTTGTCATTTGTTTTTTTTTTATTTTATATTTTTAAAAACTTACAATATTATCAATGTTTAATTATAAATATATAGGTAGGTACTTATGGTTTGTAAAATTACTATCATATTTAAATATTTTACAAGTCCAATAATTATTATAACTTAAAAACTAAGTATTTAAAAATTATTACATTAAAAACCAAACTTTATGTTATCTATTGGCTATTGCTAATGTTTAAAATAAATATAGAATACAATTGAATTTACTTTTCCATAACATAAATTTGGCCCTGTATGTGTATACACTAATATAATGGTGTTTATTAACTTTTATTTTATTCTTCATAGCATACAAGTTTATCATCAAGTGTGAATGAAAAGACACAAAGTTTACCTGACCTAATGCCATTAAGGCTATTATGGTTAAAGCAAAAGAAAAGTCATTATGACTATCTAGTCAAATCTACACAATCTGAAGGAGGAAATGGTAATATTTTATAACCTATTATTGAATCATTTTAAGAAATATTTATTATTTATTCATTTATAGAAGGTAGAGCTAAGCTGTACGATGTATCTGGTATTAAAGATCAAACAGATAGTGCTAAATTCAGCCTTGTCAAAATGTTTATTAGTCAAAAGAAAAATCGTCAGTCAGACGGTAGCTTAGTAATTAGCGATAATGATGCTACTGCTGAGGTAACTGAACCCAGTAAAAATGATTTGGAAGATAGTCTAATGTGTGAGAATGAAAAAACTGAAAGCAACAGACGTGTAAGTAACAATAATGGGTCCAACAATTCATCTATTATACCTAGCAAGCATTTGTGGAAGGGTTCTAGTTTAAATAAGAGTATGCAAACTTCATCATTAGATGGAATAAGCAGCCCAAAACCAGAAATCAAGGTACGCTCAAATTTTAAATAAATATTATTGTTTAATTTAATTTAATTTAAATTTTGTTTTTTAGTGTAAGAATAGTCCTGTTTATGTGATGTTTCCTAGTTATACATTACCAGATCTCTCATTTCTGCAGAATCCTAAAGCTGCATTGGATATAAACAATGTATTTCTTGTACCTCAAAAATTTTCACCCATGCCATCTCCTGAAGTTGAAAGCAAAAAACTTAACACTACACCTGTACATGAACCATCATCAGCAGAAAATTCATTTGATTTAAAATCAATCTGTGCTAAAGGATTTGACCATGTTAGTGATTGGGATTCACTGGCTTTGCTATTACCACGGAATGTGTCTATAGCTTTATCCAAGACTCCTGAGCTTAAGGATCGTTTCAAACACATTGATTTTGATATTAAAGAACCATCATTTTGCCAAATTGCATTTAAACCAGTTGATAAAAAAGATAACATGTTCGTTTATCAATATGATGATATGAGTCAACATCAAAAACCACCAGTAGGTCGAGTTAACTCAAAGATTCCCATTAAAAATGAACAGAAAAGATCTATACATGAAGTGCCAAAAAGGTAAATTTTCATGCAATATATTACTATTGATCTATTGTATACTTGAATAGCTTAGTTGAAACTAAAAATAATTATTTTTTATAGATTTAGTATGTATGACATGAAGTCAGAAACATTTCAAGAACAGCAAAACAAGAGGCGTTCTCTTCCATCACAGTTGACCATAATTCCTAATATCACTCCTATTGTAAGTAATAGCATATTATAGCTTTTAATAAAAAATCGATTTTTAAATACTGAGCGAAGCAATAAATGTATTGATTTAACAGTTATTGTACTTAATTGTATGCAACTGTATAGCACTATTCTGCTTTTCCAAATTTAATAAATGCTTATAATAAAATATTAAATTACGTATGTATATAATAAATAGTTATTTATGTATTTAATATTTCTGTATCAAAATATTCAGATTAATAATGTACATACAATTTTTTAATAAAAAAATAAATTCTGATTTGTTTGTCTTAAGCTGTGTACAAATATTTCTAATGACAAAACAAAAATACTTTCTTAAGGTTGGTTCTGATGTTGGTACTTCTGAAGATGAAGGAGTTGAATGTTCAGGCAGTAACTGCGACAGTCCTAATCCATGTGTTGATGAAGCTAAACGATTAGACTCATTGTTAAGACAAAATAAACAATCTCGTGTTAATTTAAAAGCACAAGTCAATAAATATTTAAACCGTGCCAGTGGTCATCACACTCCGCCTAATTCACCTAATCAAATAACTATTCAGGTAATATTATCTTATACAATACACAATTGAAATATTATATTTATTGTAACTTATAATTATAATTAATGTATTTATATATTATTATTCAATATTTATTTTAGGCAAAGAAAGGAACTGATAACATAGATAGATTTGAAGGATGTGAAATAAATAAATTGACAGATTCTATAACACACAAAAAAGGTATATTTTATTAAAAAAGTTTTTATTATAATTTTATCTAATTAACAATTTATTTTTGTAGACCTAGTAAAAAATTGTTGTTTTGGTGCTGAGAAAATAACATTTTGTCTGGACAATGACTATACTGAAGATTTGCATACAATTGTCCTGGATGTTCTTTGTCCAGCTCTATATGCATTGTTCAGTGAAAATCTTAAATCAGTTTTAGAAACATCTTTTGGTTCTGTTAATAACTCAGTTTGGCAAGTGATAGAAGCTTCATCTCAACAAGGTTAGTTAATTTTTGTTAATTTGTCCATAATTTCATTACACTAGAACTACAGCATAGCATAACTAACTTAATATTTTAATTCAAACTGATTGGTCATGGTTAAATAATTGTTATTTAAGTCATTATAATATTAATATGAATAATGGCCGTAGGTATAACTATAATAAGTTAGCCATCTCTCAACATTTTTTAAGTGTTCAAAGTATAAAGGCTCTTAAAATGCTAAAAAAAAAATATTAATGATGTTGAGAAAAATGTTAGAATAAAGTATAACAGCGTTTCCCAAACTCTTGTTTGAGCTGGCCAGGTAATTAATATTTTTCCCCTTTGTGACCCACCAAAATATTTTACATTTATCATTGTGTAAAAAAGGCAAAATAAAACACATTTGAATGTCCACATAACACATAGAATTTTATAATAAAATTGAAGCGTTAATTTGTATCAACAATGTAATAATTAAAATATAGTTATTAATTATATCAAATTATCAAACGAAAAGATAAATAATAAAATTTAATATAAGAGTTTTATTAAATTCTGCGACCCACTATTTGGGAAATATTGAAGTATAATATTACAGTGGAATTAAAATATGTATAAAACTTAATTTTCCAGTATTCCTCTATGTTTAGAAAATATTTAGCCCTTAACTTATTGGTTAAAATGAATCCCTTAAACAACAAGATATTTTAGTATTAGTTGTTGACCAATTGAATTGATCCTAACCTAACCTGGTAGTTAGAAATATTATCAAAAAAAATTCATAAACCTACCGATATTTAACAAAATAGCATTTTGCATTATAATTTATAATATATAATTCTAACAATACAATAAGTATTTTCACATATCTATGTCTTTGTATTTCGCTGTGTACATAAATATGTAACTTACTCCTAACCCAGGTGTCAGGTCGTCAACACATTTAGTATTCGACACTAGGTCTTCCTACTATAATTGTACAACTATGATCGGGACAATCGGATAATAATAAAATAACATATTATTATGTTCCTATTCGTGATGAGCACATATCATAGACGCGGTATAATTTATGTTGTATGGCATAATTTATATAGGTCATTGATAAAAAGTGATACAAATATTGTTGTTTCTATAATTTATTTTGATATAGTGTTATACATAATATAATATTTACCAACTACAAATAATTATATGTGAATTATTATTTTTTTGAAAACTTAAGACAAGTAAGGAACTCAAGACACGTGTGGGTGATTATTTGTACGTATGATATATCTAACTATAAGATATCGAACTGTGTACCTTTTTACTTACTTTTCAACTTAACATAATATTATATTCTTATATTCGTTTTATCTGTATTAAGTTTACTATTGTTTAACTATTGTTATAGATCCTATAGTATTTTTACGAATAATATTATACGTACTTAAGGTTTTAAATTTTAATGAATGTATTGTAGAAAAACAAAACTACTTTTAAATTTATTTTTATATTTTCATTATGTAAATACCATGTCAAATTATGTAGGAATGCGGGTGTCGGGGTGTTGATGTTTTTCTTAAAATTAGAATAATTAAAACCAAGTGTATAAATGTAAAACAAACAAAGATATATTTTTAATTAAAACTCTGAGATAAATGTAAATTTAACTTTGTTTACTTGTCTGTGGCTTAGAACGACAAGTATTTAAGTGTAATATATAATAAATAATACTAAAATAACTGTTCAGTATTCAAGACACCTGTTCGCAGAATAACATAAAAATAATATATGATCACAAAATCTAGTAATATGATACATTTTATACCTACTATTATTTTTTATATTATATTATAATAAGTTGCGCGTCTTAACTTTTTTTCCGGACCTTCGGGAGTGAGACATACGCCATGATCTGTTTATAATTATTATAATACTGATTAGTAATTATGATGATGACCAATTAACCGCGATCCTTTTATTGGCGCTGAGGTGGCGGGAGAGCTGTTTCTGATGGCAAAGGACCACGAGAGACGGATTCGCGGTGTTTCTTTTGATGTCTAACTAACTGGTATTGTTGGCAGTACGACAACCGGCACTCGTCGCACGCGTACGGCTTGTCGGCGTCGTGAACGCGTTTGTGCGTGGCCAAGTTGCCCATCTGCGTGAACTGCCGGCCGCAAACGTCGCATACGAACGGTGTGTGGCCGGAGTGGACGCCGCGGACGTGCGTGCGCAGGTTGCCCACCTGTGCGAACGACTTGCGGCACACTGCGCACGTGTACGGCTTTTCGCCCGTGTGCACGCGCACGTGGTTCACCAGGTTGCTAACGTGTCGGAACCGTTTGCAGCACATTTGGCATTTGCGCTTGTCCGGCGCCAAGTGCTGGGCCATGAACCTCTTGGTCGGGAACATCCGCGCGCACCTGTCGCATTCCAAATCCCTAGCGCACTCCAAACTCCTCTTCCTGGTGACCGACCGCCGTCGTTCCGGTGATTGTACTGGTCGCTGCAAAAGTTGTTGTGGTTCCGGTTGTTGTGGCTGATTTTGGTGATGCCACCGAATCTGTTGTGCCCTGCGAATGACGAAACGATCGTTTGATTTCCATCCCCGAATTAGTGGTGGTGATCATTGGTGGCCGGTGCAGGATTTTTTTCGTGGGGAAGGGTCATGATCCGTTTTACACGTGGGTGTTTTATGACCCCCGAATAACGATAAAAAAAATTTTAAAATTATTTAATAATAATGATTTATACGTTATACCTTATTATAAAACATATACAAATATTTTTTTCCTGGCTGTAAGTTTTAAAAATATAGTAACTAGACTTATCCAATTTATATTTCCGGTAACTTAATTTTTTGCATATAATATTTATAAAGCTAATAATTTTACGATGGCTTATGAAGAATGATAACTCGGGCTAGGAAAATGATGCATTGAAAATCTACAATAAAGGCATTTTATCCGGCCCGCAGACAAATAATAAAAAACACATTATTACGACAACATTATATGTGTTATTATTGTAAATTATTGTTTTTGTTAAATATTATTGGTTTTTAAATAATGTAAATATGTACTTAGAATTTTGATGGCCCGTGAAAAATTTTCAGATCCCTAATGTGCCTCTTCAAAAATATTAATTGGGGACCCCTGGTTTATATAATAATAATCAAAAATTACAAACGGAGATTTCATTTAGAAAATATTTTTGATACATTTTAATATTGTTCGTCGGCGTTGTATGACTACGTAGAGATAATAAAATAAAAATAAAATAGTAAAAAAAGTGAGTCAGTATACTATTTTTACTAGGTACCGAAAAACGACGTTTAGTTAAAGTAGAATATGTAAACCTCCTTATAATATATACACACAATTAATACAAAGATAGACCCTTACATAAAATTGTTGACCTTTACTGTTATTTAGAGCTATAACTTTTTTAATGTAACAAATTCACGCAATTGATTGACAATTTTTTTAAGCGTAGCATTAGGGATTTTCGAATTCTTGAAATATTTAAGACATATTTACAAATTACAATACATTAAAAGAATATTTATTAACAAAAAACTAAAGATTTTTTATTTGCCACCCTATAATGCACTAGCTTCGTCCTCTTAATACGATCATAGGTGGCGTAGACTTGATCTTTGGGAAATATCTACAATATTTTTGGGCCTTTTTAATTAATAGTTTTTCTTGAATCTTGTATAATTCTAAGATAGTTTCAATATTTTTTTTGAATTTTGTATGATATCTAGGCTGTTATATTTATAGCTTTTCACGTAAATTTAAAATATTTTAGAAAATATTACATTTTATTTTAATAGCATCAGTTTTAATACGTTTCCTTTCTTCTGCTTTAAATTTTATAACTCCAATTAAAAAATGTCGTGGGAGGGGGTGCCAATGCGCGCCTATGAGTCCGATCCTGCATGTAACAAAACATATTCTAGTATTATATTTTTGGTATTGTTATTAAGCATAAATTGTTAGCTACAAGTATTTGTTTTTTTTTATATGTAAATAAATAAATTTATAGCAGTATTATTAGTCCAATAATACTAATAATATTAATTCAAATAAACATATTTTTGTCTATATACTCGCAAAACGGTTGCTCTAAAACTCGCATAGTACTTACTTTAGATCCCCAAATGCTTTAGTAAAAAGTTTAACACGAAATATCAAAAAACTAAACGACTATATCTTATAAGAAATATAAAAATGATAAATATCATGTTATGGTTGAACACAGGTTTTCCAAATTAATAATCTATTAAATAAAAAAAAATTTGAAATCTAACAAAATAGAGGATCATAAAACAAACATATTGTTAAATAAATAAATCGTACAATTGGCTTAAAAATATTAAGAAAAATAATAATTTCTTTGCTAGTGTACGGAAATATTATAACACTTACTGGCCGTTGGACATCTCAATCTGTCGTGGTAATGATTTGGATTTCTTCGAACAACGCTATCCTGAAGAGGTGGAATGTCGACTCAGACGTTTCGCTACGTCCGCTAGGTGAAACTCATGACTACAATATGAGAGCTGAGTACGTTAGGTTTAAATTTATAATGGTCTGCAGACAGAGGATCGTGCTCAGCTGTTTATCAGTAATTACAAATTTATTAGACTTTACCCCGCTACAGGAACCGATTTATACTTTATTGTCTTTATCAATATAATAATAAATTATTATATCTACCGCATCGATTTATTTCTATTTTAGTCTCTATTCTGTTTGGGATGTTTTTAGATATAATAATAATAAATAGATTATTGCGTAAAGCGCTGCCTTTTGGTGTAATAATATATTATATTATGTTATTAATTTGTTACTATTATATGTCGATCGTCAAAAATGCTAAATTATTATTCGTTATCGACAATGAAGAGTAATTATATTATATACATAAATAATTTGTAATCAGTCACTAAAGAACAAACAGTAGGTTAGGTTTTATTGGTCGTATCTTATGGTATAGTCGATAGATCTATTTTATCCGATTTTAATTTTTTTATTATTATTTATTTTCTATTTTTTTTTTGTGGACATACTATAAAATAAAAAATAAAAATAATACTTATTCTCATTTTCAACAGGAAACAAACAAAAATTGTTATCGTTGACTTAAGATTGCACTAATCTAACGTTTGATGTCATTCAAAAAGTAAAACTAGTATTAAACAATTTTATGTTATCTATACGATCCGTAATCCATTATTTTAACGTAAAAATATAATATGGATACACCCATATAATGATTAATCATAAATGACACTTCTACCCGCATTTTGTTAATTCTCGTTTTGATATTTATTTCGTTAATTACAACGATTCTGTATTATGTATTATGTAATATTAAATAGTTAAATTTAGAGTTATATAGTATAAGTATATTATAACTAATAGACATGCAATATGAAATATACATTTTTAAATTAACTTTTAGGTGTTAGTACATTTACATTCTAACAGTTTAATAAGTAATAACATGGAAAATAGTAAATACAATGTCGTCAATGTTTATCATATTAATCTATTAGATACAGTCAATCAGTCGACAATAATAGATATGAAGAAACTTGGTTTTAACTATTTTAAGCGGTTAATTAATATTTTATTTTTTTCAATTTTTTTTAAGTTTAGAATAGATATCTCGTCATATCAACTGCCGTAATCTATTATCATTAGTTTTTTTTATTCTAAACACGTTTGTTATTAATTAAGTATATAATATATCAACAATAAATCTCTTTTTTTTACTAAAATACCAATTGACAAAATTAACAAATTCTAAGTTATATGATGAACCATAGCCAATGTGGCTACAGCATGAGATGAAAAACCCATGTTAGTTCTACATCTTACAATTATATACATGCATATATGCATTTACTTTATATATATTTAACATAAATTCAAGACTTATTACTAATATTTATAGTGAAATAATAAGCTGTCCTTGTACCCAAAGCTCAACTAGTTTCGTAACGTTTATGTATACAGTGCATATATAAGACGATTTTAGTTTAATATAGTTTATAGTTATAGTATAATATAGTAATATAGTTCATATAAAAAAGAATTGCATAGTTATATAAAAATATTTTAGAATACTGTTGAGAGATGTAGTAACCCTCTTTTCCTTGGAGAAATTGGAAATGGATTAACATTAATTTATAAATTTATAATGCATTTACAGTATTACAACTATGACTTAAGTGTAAATAATTTTGGGTTGTCTGATTTAAACATATCTATTCATATATTTATTATTTATTTTAGGTGTTCTTTCTTCAGCGCTCAATGAACTGACGGCAAAGGTCAACAATGAACTGGCACTCAACGAGGGTGTAATGAAGTTCAATGCATTTATTTTCGGCCTGTTAAAGTGAGCATCGATAGAACCTAAAAACGAAACGTATTATTGTAAAAAAAAAATATCTTAATATTGTAATATATTCGTTTTAGTGTTGGAGGCTTGGACGCTTGGTTGAGTTATATGAGAACTCGCGAATCTGTATGGCAAAAATACTATAATCGGAACGCGCTATTTGTCCGCGCCAATTTTGGGTGCACCTTACACAGGGATCTCGTGGATCGTTTGATTGCTTCGGCTAGACCTTTGGCCAAGTACAGACCCGCTTTCGATCCACTGTACGAATGTCGAAAACTCCACGAAAGCTTATCCAACATAAACGCAAGTGTTTTCTGCCAACTAATTTTCGTATAATTTGAGAATTTCTTTTTATTGTGAGCCAACAACGCAATTTTATAAAACTTTTTTTGGAAATGTGATTTTGGTAATTTATCATAATTACTAATGGAATTATTTTAACATTAGCGTTTTGTTTATATGGTTTTCAAATATGTTACTAATGAATTATTATTGTTTTTTTCTCCTGAAATTTATCTGAAATGATTCCACACAACACGATTGATGAAAAAAAACCTAAACCAAATTTACTTAAAATTTTATTGAAATATATTTAATTCTTAATATATTATTGTTGGTCAGCGATAAAAAAATAAAATATTACTGTATTGTCTCCAATGCATACAAGTGTCAGGGGCGTAATTAAAGGGTAATGAGTGAGCAGGCACGTATACAAAATAAAATTACAGGAGGGGGGGGTTACAAAATATAGCAATACAAATTGTACCGCAAGATAATAAAACAATTTCTTCCTCGTTACTCAAAATTATTTCAGGGGGGTTGACCCCCCACCCGTAAAAGTGCCTGTGAGTGGGATAGATCATTCCAGAACCTTATTTTACTTATAAAATACTCCGAGGTCCCGAGAAAAATCCCTAATTACGTCACTGACAAGAGTATATTGTTTCGTAAATAACGATCGTATTTTTTGTTTCAAAAATAAACACAGAACCGGACGTCGTGGTTACTGAAAAAAACCGCGCGGACGTTGGAAAACGAAACTTCCAGGCCTAGGTCGTACGTCGATTCAGCCGCTAAAACAACGGTAGACGTCGCGGGTACGGCTAGCAAACGTTGGAGTGGCGTGCACATGGGTTCTAAGCTGGCAACGGCCTTCGAACGGCTGGACAATATTGACGAGAGGATCCAGTGAGTGTAGTGTATATACTAAAATCTAAAATATAAGAATAAAATATAATGTAATACTAAGAAAGTGAAAGTATAACATTTTAAGAAAAGTTAAGTTTTAATTTTTACATCAGAACCTCATTATAAATTGTTGCGTGAAGACGCATTTTTAACAAATAAAATAAGAAAATTTTAACAGTGAAACTTAATTGTTTATTTCAAAACAATTCAAATTCAAATTTGAAAATAATTAAAACAACGGATTTTATAATGATATTTAACTTTTTTCTAGCCTTATAATAGTGATAAGACAATTCAGTTTAGGCGCAACGACATGGTGAGAGGAGAGGTCAATGATTTGATTATTAGATACTTAAAGTACTTTCATTCTCGCGATTACTTCTAAATTATAGTATATAGTGCCATGAAATGTTTAGGAATTTCTGATCTGTTCAAACTTCAATCCCTCTCCTGTCTCTTTTATATGATTCGGTTTTCATAATTTGTATGGCTGATATGTTCTTAACAGACCGGAAACGACCGAGCCTTGCCACAGTAGCAGTGACGGCATCAAGGAGACGCCCGTGAAAGGACAGCGGTTCAGACGGCTTCAGATGAAATGGGAGCTGCTTAGCACCAAGGACCTGACGTTAGACACCCCTGATTTTGATGGACCTCGGGGCGAGTCGACGAGCGCTAGGTATTTATATTGTAATATATTTTTTACTTGCTACCGGCGTACTGATTAGTGTATACCTAGTAACTACATATTGATAATGATATAAATGCTACACTGATAATTGGATTTTTGAAAATTTGTCATTACGTTTTAATAGTATTAACTATCAACTACGTTTTTGATAAATTCGTTGTTGAACTGCGTTAAACACACATATTAAAATCTCATCATGGTCTTGTCAAACCCTCAATAATATTATCTTCTACAATTTTTTAATAGGTTAATTTTTCTAAGATTACTCAAAAATCATAAAAACTGATTTTACTTGAATGGTTTTTTATAAATTATGTTGCTTGTGAGTCTGAGAGAGAAAATACATATTGCGCTAAAGGAGATGCCAAACTCGTATAATAACATAAAAACTTAAAAAGCATATTATATGCATCAAAAGCAGTTGTCAAAGTCAAACTGCTATCTATTAAAAAAATGTTTAATCGAACCATCGATTTCGCCCTACACAGGAGAGCCGCTGTCAAGTCACGCATACCACGGCCAGTTTTATCGCCGGTCCAACAACCGGGTCCCGATGCATTCGGCAACAGTAAGCGTCCGATGACGGCCACTTACAGAGCCGATTCCCCGACATCACCGTCTGGCAATACCAACAATAAAATCGAACACACTTCCAACAGGTCGGTGTACACCTCTATTATACTCGACTACTATACAACGTATATTACTTATTTGGCGATTTTGAATTGTGTGATAGCGTAGCGTGAAACTTAGTGGTTCTAGAGCCTATAGATGACGGAGGCTTTATTAAGCTAATAAATAACAAAATAATAATAATAATAATAATATAAATTACTTACTAATTATAAATATATTTAAAATTATATTATTATGTGCCCAAAGTAATGCTCAATAACATAGATATTCAATTTTTGAATATAAGCATATCGTACATTTGTATACAATTTGTATTATTTTAACCTTTTTACGCCGCCCGCAGTTTGTATCGCTCCTCCTTAATAGTTTAAAAAAAAATCTAAATAATTGAAAATTTAAGTCCTTAATTAGTATACTTAAAAGTGCCAAAAATCAGTATAAGAATAAATGTATTATTAAAAAGGTAAAAATGGAGGTGAGCTTCAAGCTCGCGGTAAATCTTTCTGTATTTAGTGTATTTAACTGTGAGCTAATACCTTAATTTTCAATTTAGAGTCTCAAACCACGTTATGTGTTTAAATTTTTAAAATAATTATATAATATTATTAAAAAAAACTGACCATTTTTATAATTTAGGGTTAATAATATGCGGATTTTTTTGTGTAATTAATTTTAATTTTTTGGATTTTTTAAACGAGTGATGGTCATTCTATTACAAACGTCGAAGACCCTATAGTATTATAATCATGTACCGACTCATGACTGTTTCTCTGAATTTTCAGAATTAGAAAACCGCCGCCAGCGTCCGCTTCGAAAGCTACACGACCCAGCAGCTTATCGCAAAGGACGACGACGACGACGACCTGTAGGGGGGAGCCCGTTCGTTACGTGCGGACCCTTTCACACCGGCTGTCAGCCGACAACGGACATCTGTCTTTCAACGAAGGAGAGAAATTGCAGCTCGTCCTGGACGTGGACGACAAATGGATACTTTGTTGTCGCGGCGCGCGCAAAGGTCTCGTGCCCAGGTCATCCGTACTGATGGTTTCTAAGTGAGACTCACCGGTGGTTGTCGTGTATAGTGGCCGCCCGGCACATTCCGCAATGATATTATTAATATTATTATAATAATCGACTTTGATTATATTTGCGCGTTTAATTTATCGTCTATTAATATGTTTCTCTTTCGTTTTTAATGGTCTCATTTTCCTTGTATTTTGTGTTTATTCCGTGTATAGAGTACTACTACGATAATATTATGTACATTTTTTTTGTTTTTGTTTAATATGTTTTGCAAACTATTACATTAATATTGACCGACGGTTCGTGATGATGGGATAGTGTTATGAATGTTATGATGTTGCGTGCACATCATAATAATATAGGCGTCCAAGCGCAATCGTCGATTTGCTGCTTTGTTTGTTTTTCTTCGTTGATTATTTTTTTGTTTTGTTTTTTTATTCTTAACAATTTACACTAGTCTTTTTTCTTTTTACGAAATGAAATTCGCACTTTACAAAAAATAAAACTATTATCTGCAGTCGCACTTATGGGGGGACGTGTCGTTAGGTGCTTTTTATGATATGTTGTGTTGTGTTGTTCTTGTGCACTGTGAAAAATTAATTTTTATGTTCTTATAAATCACGTAAATATTTGTTATTCAAACACATAGCCCTTCTTGTAATTTTAACTAAATTTCTTATACATACCTAATAAGTAATAGGTATGTATATAATAATATATATTCTAGTTACAAGAGTCGATGCCTTATTTATAATGCTTATTTACGAGAAAACTACTTTTTGTAATAAAAAAAAGTAAAAGTATTACTATTACATTAATACTTAGATTATAGAGCATATCTTTTATTTTTTACAACATTTTTCTACTATCGTTTTGTTTTTTTTTTTAATTTTAATTGACGTTGAGACCTTGTTTGTTCGGCTCTTGCGCAACAGATTTGAACAAAAAAGGTCTCGACATGTGTGTCGAATGACCCGTGTCCTATATACTGGACGTCGTGTGTCTTACTATCCACTGTGCTCTTGTATACCCCAAGCCTAATGTTTGAAAATAATTATTCCTTCGTTTAAACAAAAAAAATAGCTTTGATTAATATTATGTTGCTTTATATAAGTATAAGGTTTATGATATCATATTATGTTGTAAATTATCATTTTTTTTGTTTCTATCATATTTCAGTTTATAGACTTTAATCATAGGTCCTTTAAGATTTTATTTTTGTTATTTTTTGTTTAATTAAACAAATAAGACTGCTTTTAAACACTTGGTATTTTTATTTTATTTGTGTATTTTTTTATTATTTACCATACATCTAAACAATTATGTTAACAGAGTATCAGCATCAATTAAATATAATATTCTACATGATGTCCCAGTTTTCCAATGTTAAAATATAACATATTTAAAAAAATATATATTAATATATTTTAAATTATAATACATAATAATATAATATTTAATGTTATATTAAAACTAAACATTAATCACTTCATATTAAGTATAACATTATTATTACAAACTTGATGATTGTATGTTTGTTAAAATTATGTTAATCGTAATCAATAGTGCAACAATGTGCCATGATTGAAAAAAGTTTGAAACAGGAACGTTTACTAAACATTTTATTATGTTTATATGATTATACCGTTTATTGAGCAATACATGTATAAATAGATGACATGTGACTGTTGGAATAAAAAAATAAAGATAAATAAATAATACCATTTTTTATCATTTATAAACAATCAGGTGGTTACAAACTCGAAGCACTCTATCTCTGAAGTTGTGTTTTATTTTTGCTCATGTTTAAACATGTTTGAAACTCTAGTATCAGTTTAAAACTTTTTTCTAAATATTATTTCCATGTAAAAATCGCATGGTAAATTTGCATAACAGAAAGTAGGACAGTAGGTAACTTTGATGTACATACATTATTTTTTTCTTTACAGCTAGTAAGATGAACAGGCGTGTATCCATGAATTTTTAAGTGCGCGGGAGGGGGGTGTTATTCAAAGTTAATAATTTTACTTTATTGTACAAATGAATTACAAGTGAATAGATAATGGTTTATGAAAAAAAATTTAAATATTATTATTATCAGTCTTGTAAATTAATAAAATTATGATGTACTTCATTTGGATCAGCGTTGAATAGAAATTGCTGGTAGGTTTTCATTTGTTGCCAAACATTACTATAAAATTACCTACCTAATAATAGTTATTAAATATTTAATTTATTGGTATACAAATACAATATTATGTAAATAATTTAATTGCAGACATAATATTGTGTGGGGGATAATTCTTTTTGCAGAATCTTATGTATTCATCACATTTTTTATTGTTCACACTTATTATTCATTAGTGAGGAGAATGAAAAGAAATTATTGATGTTCAAATCTTAACTTTCATTTTATAATATGCTCATTCATCCTGATTCTTACTTGCAGTTAAAATAATAAAAAGCTGTAATCATAAAATGCTTTATTGTGTTCACGATTCTTTGCGTTTATTAATGAACTGTTAATAAAAATGGGCTTAAAACTTTTTTATAACCTCATATTTATTGTGCCGAGCAGCCAATTTCAGTATAATCATCGACCATCTAACATCTTTGAATAAATACAGAGTATAAACCATATCAATATTTTATATTACAATTGTATATTATACAACCAGGGATGGGCAAGATAATTGAAAAACAATTTTTGGATATCAGATAACAAATTCATTTTCATAAAGATACTAGGTACTTATTTGATATTACTTTTAGATGCAAGATATATTATTTTAAATACTTGTATTTGTATAACAAATAAAATTGTTAAAATGTTTTACATCAATATTTTTTAGTTAAATTAGGGGAAAAAATGAGTACAAGAACCAATATTTATCTCCATAATCCAGGTATGCCTATACAACTTACACAAAATCATATCTGTCAGTGTTCAATGATGAAATGTATAGTTTTATATGCAGATCCTTACTATAAACGTGTTTAACAATTAATGTTGTGATTCCATTCCATCAATGCTATGGAAATAATAACACGAGGAAAATTAAAAATTGTTTTGGGATAATTATTTAATTTTTATTAATTGAAATACATACTCGTATATATATATATGCATAACCTTATTTGTGATCTTTAAGCAAAAATATAAAAGATATATTCAATGAATATCCAATGATACTTGGTAGAAATGTATTTAAGATATGCTTAACTTGTTTATAGCTGTAGGTTAAAATACTTTTTGTGTATGCACAATCTAGTAAGTATGTCCCATAGAGTAATACTACTATATTACTCTATGGTATGTCCACTTAAAGATTTAAAAATGAATAATTTACAATCAATTAACTGCAATATTAATTTCTTATAATTTTGTAATAAATACAATTCATTTTTGAATGACTTGAGGATTTAATTAATGTGGTCTTTTTTAAATGTTGTATTATAATGTGGACAGTAAATATGTATTATACTTACTACTGGTTAAAAAATGCACTATGAAATATGTAAGTAATAATAATTATATAAAACTTAAAATGAAAATACAATGCTTACATTGGTAAGATTTGTATGTTAATTTATAGATTAATTTTTAAGCTGTGGGTAAGACAAAATACTGTCTATTATCTAAAAATTATAAGAATAATTTAAAAGTTTTAAGTATCCTTAAGGATATGAAAATAATGAAGTCTATCACAAATAATGTAAAAAATGTGTTCAAAGGGTAATTTGATTTAAGAAGATAATTTTTTTCCATATTTACATAATAATAAAACCATTAACTCCTTCCAATGCTGCCCATGATTTCTAACTAAAACTAATCATTACAATTAAATTAAAAATTCATTGTCTACAGCCTGTGTAAATTCCAGAGTTTATTAAAATAATGATTCAATTATAGCCGATACAAATATATTATTTGTTTCTGATGCGTAAATGTGTAGTGGGCCTGTTGACATATTTACGCGTCAGCAGTATTGAATTATTGAAAGTGTTAAGAAATTCACTGCATTTTTCTCCATATTGTTTGACATTAGATACACAAATCATTATGTTGAAATTTGTGGCAAAAGCTCTACTTTCGAAGGGAACAATTTTCTGGGTACTCAATGAAATTATTTATGTAGAAGACAAGTGTTCTTCTTACTAAAATAAGCCCAAATTCTAAATTGTTGCATTAATATTAATAAAAAAATTTAAGAATCTCAATTAAAATTTACTTATTCTAAACAATACACTGTCAAATGGAATGTTTGAATAGACAAGAGCAACTTATTAAAAGATTACTATCTACAGTAGAGTCCCTTTGGTATGGACTTGATAGGACAGAACTCTATCCAGATTAAAAGGAATGAAATTTTTTTTATAGTAGATAACAATTGATATTGATATAAATCATTTTTATATAATATTTATGTGTATGTACTATGTATATACAAATAAATACTAAAGTACGAAATATAAATTATCCGACTAGCGATGACCGGATAAATGAAACTACTGTATTATACATTTTAATTAAAAACTTGGAAATACTTTTATCATGTAAAGCTATAATATTATATTTAGTATAATGTACATGTTTAGAAAATATTCTATTCCAAATTACAAATTAAACAAGAAGAAATATAATAAATAGTAATAATGCTATATTAACTGTATGAAATTATAATTGTTTATTTGTACACGTATTTAAAGAAACACACCATATTATGGACCAGCAGATGACTTAAAAGGTAGCAGGAATATTTTGCTTTTCAAATTCAGCTCTGTAAAATACAATAAAGACGTGTTAAAATTAAATAATAATAAAACAAAAGCATTTATAATCAAATGTTTAATAATGGAAAAGACATAGAAAACTATTAAATACCATCAGATTTGAAATGTTTTTTAATAATAAGTATACAATATAAACTGAAAATAGATTTCCATTTATAAAAATCATTAGTCTCAAATATATTATTATGCAATACAGTTAATATTTTCAGAACACTATATTATTAAGTTAATATAGGGAGTATTATATTTTTTATAGATCTAAAATAATAATCATAATTTATATTAACTATTATACTATATATTTACTATCCTAAAATAGTTGGATCAAAGGCATTTAATAAATACTACATTTTTAATACAATACAATATGAATTAAAAAATTTTTAAAGTATACTTTAATTGTCAGTCATATTTACCTTAATTGAACACTGAAATCATCCTCGACATTGTCATCGTCCCAATTATCTTCCCAAACATTAGCCTCTTTATCTTCTTCATCTTGGCTAGTCCATTCTTAAAATAAAAAAAATAATAAATATTTAATAGTAAGTTGTCAATTATTATGAAGATATTAACATAAATTCATTACCAAAAGTAATGAATGGTTTACCTTCTACTGGGAACTCTTCGAATTCATCGTCTTCTTCCAACAGACCTATGTCCAAAGTATTCTTTTGCTTATCTCCGTCGGATTTGGGTTCGGTAGATTTACCCATGGTTTATGAAGAAAAGGTTGACTGTTGGACAGAAAATCTAAATTATTAATTTTCAATGTTTTCGCTTCTTTAGAGCAATTATTAGTGAATTTACGAATATAAAAGATAATGACTAATGAGAATATGAGATAACTGACTAGTGAAGTTTGAAGTTTGTTTTTGTTTTACACTCCAATGAAATTTAACAGTCATGCCTCTAACCTTAAAATGCATTGTTATTGGTGTCCAAAATTGTTGTTGTTAATATCACAGATGATAATATTATCAGTATTGAAACCTTAAACCCATTGATTGATTTATTAATAAAATAATAAGTTAATTAGTTAATTAATTATTCTTGTTAACTAATCAATGCTTAATCCCATTAATCTAAGAACGTGAGCTAAAATATTATTTCACATGATCGGCTACGGAAGACTGTCCGACCTTATCATCTAGGGTCGTGGATTTCACGAGATATACAGTGGCAGCACAGCGAATGTTGAGCATCACTATTCATTATTCATCATAACTTCCTCAGTGTGGTCTTCAAGTATTTCGATGCTTAGTCATGGCAGAAAAACTACAACCAATGTTTTCTCACCCATGACCTTTTTTTATCTGAAACTATAATCAATAATAAATCCGAGAAAAACTGTATACTATTTAATAATAAAAACACAAATAATAATATTTATATTAAAGTGAACATTCAAGTTCAAAATGTTTTTCCTTTCTCCTCGTTAATTGAACATGTAATTTATTGTAAATAGTAATTTAATATCGTAACGATGAAGTCCAGCGAAGTAGACGTGGTCAAGATGATCGATGCTAACAAAATGCGGAAGGAGAAAAAGTTGTCGGTAAGTTCTATCACTAGCAGTCCGGCTTCGGACTTGAAACCTCGAGTGGTGACTGTCAAGCAACATGATTCAAAAAAACTGTACACGCCGACTGCTAAAAAAGAAAATACAAAAAAAATTGTTCAAGATGCAACAAAGGAAATTCAAAACTGCAATGATAGTTCTGAATGGCGCCTAGATTTGAGTAAATCAGGATTGACCAAAGTGCCAATAACCATTAGGGATGCTACACAATTGACTGAATTGTATCTGTATGGTAATAAGTTGATCACTTTGCCGTCTGAAATTGGATGTCTGACCAACTTGCAGACTTTAGCACTCAGTGAAAACTCTCTGACCTGTCTACCGGATTCGCTAGCTAATCTTACTAGTCTTAAAGTCTTAGACCTAAGGCACAATAAACTTACTGAAGTACCAGATGTTGTCTATAAGTTGGATACATTAACTACACTGTTTTTGCGCTTCAATCGTATACGTACAGTGAGTGATGACATTAGTAAATTAGTCAATCTAGTCATGCTCAGCTTACGAGAAAATAAAATTAAAGAACTGTCTTCTGGTATTGGTAAACTGGAAAGATTAATTACGTTTGATGTGTCACATAATCATTTGGAACATTTACCAGAAGAGATAGGAAATTGTATACAATTGTCTACATTAGACCTTCAACATAATGAACTTGTCGACATTCCTGAAACTATTGGCAATCTTACACTTCTGACACGTTTAGGGTTAAGATACAACAGATTGAAAATTTTACCGAATTCATTGAGTAATTGTAATCGAATGGATGAATTTAATGTAGAAGGTAACATGCTAAGTTGTTTGCCTGATGGTCTACTTGTTAACTTAAAAGAAATGAACAGTATAACACTTGCTAGAAATAGTTTCACTGCATATCCTACTGGAGGGCCTGCACAATTTATTGCTGTAGACTCAATTAATTTTGAACATAACAAAATTGATAAAATACCCTATGGAATATTTTCCAAAGCTAATTATCTAACAAAATTAAATATGAAAGACAATGCCTTGACATCACTGCCATTAGATGTTGGTTCTTGGACCAATATGGTAGAGCTAAATGTTGCAACAAACATGATTACCAAATTGCCTGATGACATACAATATCTTCAATCATTGGAGGTGTTGATCTTATCCAACAATCTATTAAAAAGACTGCCAGCTACCATAGGAAATCTTCAAAAACTCAGAGTGCTTGATCTTGAAGAAAACAAACTAGAAACATTACCTCAGGAAATTGGTTATTTGCGAGAACTGCAAAAATTAATTTTACAATCAAACCAATTGCTATCTCTACCTCGAGCAATTGGTCATCTCACAAACCTGGCATACCTTAGTGTCGGTGAAAACAAGCTCAGTACATTACCTGAAGAAATTGGTACACTGGAAAATTTGGAGGCGCTTTACATTAATGACAACCAAAGTCTTCATCATTTGCCATTTGAACTTGCCTTGTGTTCCAAGTTGCAGTTGTTGGGAATTGAAAATTGTCCATTGAGTCAACTTGGAGATGCTGTCAAAGGAGGTCCATCTTTAGTAATGACTTATCTCAAGGTAAATGGCCCATACCGTACTCTGTGAAATCTTTTAAACTGGTGTGGTATTTCCATTTGATATTTCTAACACAATATTGCAGTGAGCCTAATAGAAGTTTGTTAATATTTGTTATTGTGTTTAAAAGGTTTATTTTAACACAGATATTGAAACTATTTTAATGGATCACTAGTAATATTGTGAATTATACTCTGACTTCCATTATGAAACCAAGTAGGAAAAAATGTATTTTTAATTCTTGGGATTTTTGGTAGGAATAATATTATGTTCTTATAAGTTGCATCAAACATGCGTAAGTATTTGAAATCAGAGGTGTTAATAATTTCTTTCTAGAGAAATTATTTTAAGATGAGAGTTTATAAATAATTGATATGTTTTATTAAATAATTTTTCAAGAAATATTTATTAAACAATACATAATAGGTATATAGGTACCTATTTTATTTGTATACAATAATATTATAACTTAAACTAAAGTATGTATTAAACATTAAGTTAAAATTTTTATTCGTTAATGATGAATGTATGGACTTGACCGATTATTTTCAGTATTTTATTAATTAAATTTAATAACTTTATATAAGCATTCGATAAATAGCAATTTTGGAAGTACAGTTAAATATAACTACCTATTCTATATGTTGTCACAATTTATTTAGAGTTAAACACATTTATCAAAAGATAAATACTTAGATAATACATTATGCTTTAATTAATAATAATTATTCTTATACTTAAAATTTTAAATAATAAATTGTCAGTATATTTACATAGATTTATATTTCATAATACAAAAAAAAAAATTTACAATTATGCGAGTTTTAGCATTTAAGATGATAATATTGATTCCATGATATTTCATTATAAACTCTCATCAGATTCTGAAATTTGATATCGTATTTTAGATAATGCGTATTTTGTATCATAAAGTTATTAAAATTATTTACTGAACTACTAGACAATTCAATATAAAATAAACTTTATAACGATATCTATTGTTTTATTCAGCATGTCAACTGGAAATTTCACCACAGTCCCGAAATTGTATTTAAACCATGAATATCAGTGTGTTAAATACAAATTCATTAATTTGTTTTTATTTATTCATAATAGGCAAATGTATAGTGTATTATTTAATATTTGTTTTAATTGAAAATTATAAATGTATATGTATTTTATGTATGTATAATATACATATATTACGTATGTGTACATTATATATATATATATATATATATAATTATTTCAACTGTTGATAAAAAATAACGTAATATTATTTTTGTGTGATAATTATTATATTATGTTAATGTTAAAAAAAAAATTGAAAACTAATTTATTTGAAAACAGTTCTCATATAAATATTATGATTACAATTTTATGACATAATATCTATTGGTTATTGATTAACCTATATAGTATTAACGTGTAATCATAATAAAATACGAGTAAGTTGTATTAGAAACATTAAAGTTCTTAGATTGGTACTTGTGTCAAAATCCACCTTTTGAGCTTGTACTACTTATAAAATTGTTTTTGTCATTATTTGTGCAATATAATGAATTTTATTTTAAACTCAATTTTGTTTTTTATACTATTCACCTAACTGCTCTTTTTTAAATCATGGACATTTTTGTCAAGAGGTATAAAATAATATATAAAAAGTTTATTTATTTATTTTACTTAAATAAATAAGTTCAATGCGTTTTTCTTTTTTGACCTGAAAAATTATTGCCCTATATTGTGCGTCTATATCGTAGATTACGACGATATTATGATATAGATATATCATTTCACAATTTAAGATTGGTCGACCAGTTTCCTCGTTGACAATCATGTACAGCAGTTCTATTGTTGTACTTGCCTATATACGTGCCGTATACGGATTGACAGTTTGACACATAATTTTTGACCAAGGAAACTATGATCATTTGCTTTCAGTCCAAATCCTACAGGACTTTCCTAGCTGATTGGAAAAAACATCATAACTTCATGATTCATTTTTATTGTGTAAAAATATTATGAATACTATCGATTCTTAATTTTTTTAATTGTATATTTAAAACACAGTATATAATATGTACTCTTATATATTATAATATACACAAATTTGTTGTGTACCTAATTTGTAATGATTAATATATAAGTACAAGATATATGTGTTTATACTTTATATCTTTATTGATATTATTAATTTATATATGTATATATATATATGTATTGTTGTAATCATGTACATCGCGACAGTGTGCGAGAATCTCACATCACCATACTCATATGTACACTTCGAATACCAACCATCACCTTCGTTCTCGATTACCCATTTTAAATTATGATTATTAGTTAAATTTTCAGCTTCCTATCAATTTTTTTAACAGACAACGATCGGCTAGTGATGGCCTGTTTGGCTGTCTAGTCCGCTCTTTCTTCCTTTTTCCCACGACGCATTACGGACAAAAAAAACATAGTATGTTGTGTACCAAATTGTAATTTTCATCACCCCGGAGTAGCGATGCGATAAAACTATCCTCGGCGACGTCTGTTGGGAAGAACAATAATGCGAGAGATCATTGAACATTTGAACATCGACTGGTGTCTTGTCATTTGGTTAAGGTTAGTGTTTATTAGTATATTTATTAGTTATGATACTATCACGTATGTATGTATTATTATTATCATCATATTATTACCGATTATTACCCATTATTAACGTGGACCAATTTCCTCAATACACACAGTTAAATAACTCAATAATACTGTTAAAACTGTTAAAACTGAGTTATAGCTATGTAAATGTAAAATGTTAAATCTTTAAATTCCCATAACTCACTTTATATAATTAAAATATTAATAAAAGTCTTAGTGATATCCTAAGTAATATTCTTACCTTTAAGTTTGATACTATTATTATAGGTCAATTGATTCTAATATTAAAGTTAACAGCATAAAATGATTCTGCTGAACTCGACTCGTAAGTTTGTGTACGATACTACGATGTCTTCTTAATGCAACGAAATAAATGTAAAATAAAAAAAAAATTTTTCCGACCGTTTTACGAGTAGGTACTCATGTTTTTCTACTACCAAGCAATGTATATAAATCACGTAGGAAATATAAATATGTAAGTACAGAAATGCGACGTTTTGACGTCTGCAGGTTGATTTTGTTATACACATGCTGCTGCAGTTATAGTCTCATAACCGCTTTAATACACGAACCGAAAAGCCAATTAAATACATGGTTTTATATTATAGGTAGGTATGTATTATGTAATGGTAGTACTTTGACGTAGTACTTCATAGTATTTTGAGTTTTGACGCTCATTAGTTTTAGCAGTAGGCATTTTTAATTTTGAACTGTTTATTCAACGATATATTTCAATTTATATGTATTTTTTAATCCATAATTACGTGAATTACATTTTATTTACGATTAATCAGCTCTATAGTAAAATGAAAAAAAATATTGAAAATACTATACATAATAATTTTTGTTCAATCGTTCTATGTTAATAATTAAACGATTTTTAAACTTATTATTTATGGCGTTGCAATGTTTCATAATAAAGACTATAGAGGAGTCATCCTTTTAATAATAAACACGCTCATTATCTTGGATTGTAAAACCATTTATTTTAAATAATTTAAAATCATAATAAAACAATGTTTTTGAAAAAAATATAATTTCACTACCTTTTATTGTTATAATTTTAACTTTAGGAAATAACATACATGTAATATTCCTAAGCATATTACTTTTCTAAAAATATCGATGCTTAAAAATTTAATTTTAATTTTTAGTGAGTAGAAGTAGGTACTTATCTATGTTTTGATGAATATTAGTAATATTACAGAAAAATGGCATAGACCATATGAAATTGTTTAAACTTGTAAGCTTCATTAGATTCTTTACCATGTAGAATTGCAAGTTGTAGGTACATATATTACAAGACATCCACACGGAAAGAAAAGCATAATAAGTATACATTTTATTCGCGTTTTCTTTGTTTTAAACTACGCAAAATTATTTATAATTGACTTTTTATGATAACTGATAACTATTAAAAATTTACTTTTGCTTGGGTAATTTATATTTAATTGTTTTCTCCCTGATCGCATACGATTTCATGATGTTGTTGAACGAAAGTGCATACAATTCGTACCTCTAAATCACTATATATATATTATTATAATATATAATAAGTAGGTAGGTAATCAATAATCATTGAATAGAAATAAGAATTAGGAATGTTTCTCTGCTGTATAGTAATTTTCTATTTTATCTCGTTATTGAGCAGGTTAAAAAATAAATAAAAAATGTGACTATTTGTTTTCGGTATTGTTTAATTACTGTAAAACAACATGCCGATTTAATTTTTTGACTTAAAATTATAATGAGTTGTAAACACGCTAATTTTTAGGTTTAAACGAAACTATTATGATCTTATATTGAAACTTAAATATTTTGTCAAGTAAAATAGTTATATTTATTAGTTTATTACTATACGTCATTGTGTGCTCCAATAAAATCTATAAAGTGATGACCCTACGATATATCTCCGTGGTAAATATAAATAAATATAAAATATTTAAATACTGGGTAGTATTAAACATAACACTTTAAGAAGATTCCAATTTAAAAATATAAATTTCCAAATAAAAACCGTATCACAATGTTTTGATACGGACATTTTTGGATGTACTGTATAATAATTATGTAACTAAGTTATTATTATATATATTTGTTTCTTTATTTATTTATTTTATTCAGAACTTTATTATTCGGGTTTAGGGTCACCCTGAATATTTAATAGAATTATATATAGGTATATGTATAATAAAATATTTGGTTTTGAGGGTTAATTTTGGATGTTTTATCGTTTGCATTATTCGACCAAGACCTGCTTGTGGCTGTGAGATTTTTTTAAAATTAATTCGAGTTTTGGGTTGACGTGGGTTTGGGATCCCGGTAAAAACACAAAAAGCACATCGTTGCATATAAAATATATGATAACTGATAAGGAATAATATGTTTAATAATAAATGATAATAATCAACTGAATTTATAGTAACCTATGTATAGATATAGATTACCTGCTATAGCTTATAAGTTAATTAAGCACGTATTCTATAATATAGTGTTTGAACTGTTTGAAGTCACAAAAACGTGAAATATTGGATTTTATTTTTGAACACAAATATTGATGATAAAACTGCTGCGGTTGCATGCTGTTATAATTAGTTTTTGTTTTTGATTATTTATAGTAAAATTAAAATAATTTTTTTTTGAAAATTACACATTATTGACGACGTTTTAATGATGATTAATATTTATAGCTATTATCATAACTATAAAAAATATAAAAATGTTATTGACAGTACAAACTAATAAGAAAACTATACACGTTTTATTTATAATTAAATTATATTAAATTTAATATTTAAATATGATACTTATATCTTATATAATGAAATATCCTTTTAAAATATTTATACTTTGCGTCAGTGCAGTGTTTTTATTGAAAATTTGAAATATTATCATTAATGTTTCATTTGTTTATTGTTATTATTTTTAATACATTAAAATTAATAAATTAAATATATCAAAATATTAATGTATTAAAATACACACAAAATTATATACAAAAATATTTAAAAAAAGTATTTTCAAGAAGTTCCATCGCTGGATGGATTCTTCGCTCAAGTCATCAGTCCCTTTTATTTTATTTTATTTTATTTTTATTATATTCCTATCTTATCAACACTTATACTCATTGTAAAAAATAATATATTTACAGATTGTATAATAAAACAAATTAAAAAAAAAAAAAAGTATTCTAATTCTAGGTTTATATAGACTTTTCAATGCTAAAACAATATTTTACTGTTTGTAGATACGTAGATTAGTATGCATAAAATCTAAATAAAAAAAGTGTAGATTTATTTTTAACAAAAACAAAAACTAAATTATAAAAACAAAATAAAAATGAATCATACAAATTTGAATAATTTTTTTTTGTCCTCGAGTAGCCAGATACGATCGGGTCATATAGTTAGATAGTTTTAGGTTGCTTTATATGGCCTTCTATATAAAACTATAAAATACAGAACGAAAAAGTTTTATACATAATATTATGACAAAAATACAGATTTCGAAACCAGAAATGTACAGTCGATAAAAAATACTGATTGTAGAATGCAGAAACATACTTAACTACTTAAGAGTGATTACTTATTTAAGTAAAAATTGGCCAAACTAGTAATAGTTATTAAAATTTTTGTTAAATAAAATATAATGTGCTACATGTAAAATAGAAGGTTTGTGGCTCATATATAGTTAATTCTAATAAACATTCAACGGTCCGTACAAAATATAGAGTTGGCTTTTTGAATTTTTAAAAATATACCGTACAAAGGTACCACCGGATTACCTATTAGATAATAATGAATAGAAACATTAAATACATCATTAATTACAATCGTAATTAATATGTTTTTATTATTTTAACTCGCATAAAAAGTATACATTTTTATTGTTCATTAATAATAATTCATTATATTATTACAGATTTAAATTTTGAACTGAATACCATTATATAAATGCCATTAGGAATGCACTCGAGGACTGGAAAAAAATACGTTAAACCTATAATACATTTATCAGATTTCATATTTCTGTATTTTGTCAGAAATATAGTCGTCGGATTGTTACAACTGGATTTACGGGGGTTGTGTGCACTTACATACAAAATTATCTGAATACGTATATTTATGTATAGTGATTTAATATACTTTAACCGTCTAACTCAAATCGTATTTCGTTTATAATAATATCTTGAATTATTGTATTTAGCTCAATACAATCTAAATATTCCACGAAAGAAAATAACTAGAAGTATGAAAATAATCAAAGTAATTTTGTTATGAGATTTATAAGAAAACATAAAATACTTGATACTGGACAAACACCGACAATAACAAACAAAATGATCCTTTGATTTTAACTTTCTATAGTCAAAATTCTTAAGCAGAAGTTTATTCTTACTCATGAATTAACAGAATCCTATTCCAAAATTAATATAAAAGTAATTCGCTAGTCATATAATTTTAATATCAATATAGACTGTCTTTAATATTCAACAAAACAAAATATTAAAGTATAAACATAGTCTTGAGATATATATATGTAACTAATATGTAAGTATATAATGTATACGTAAATTCCGAACTCAAACTATTATTTTGTCTATTATTATTATGTTTTAATAATTTTTTAATTTTTTTTTTTTTTTAATAGTTTTACATATAAATATTAGATATTAAAAATTATATAACGTTTTATATTATAGATTCTGAGTGGAGCAATGAATATATTACAATCATAAGTATTTTGTAGTAAAAAATGTATAAAATCTTCAATTTTTATAGCAAAGGTTTGTAATAAAATGTTTCTCATAAATAAAGTCTATATTGTAACTAAAAAACTTAACGAATATACAAACACGATTAATTTTTATGAACATATGAAATTCAAATTTAGATGAAATTACATAATATTTTAACAATAGATAACAACTATTTTGTTCTAATTCAAAAACATTATTCGCGGGAACTTAAAACTTTTGTCTTTAAATTTTATTATACACAACGAAATTTTTTAAAATATGTAGACAAATTTAAGATATCATTCTAGATAGTTTTATATCATGAACCCATTCAGACTGTTTTACGGTAAGATGGTATATTGATTTAAAGGTTAAAACAATTATATAATATCATATTAATATAACTATATATATTATTATAATCAATTAATACTAATAATATATTAAGCTCAATGTTTTTGGAAATCAACTTATCGTAATAACAACTATACACTTGATAAATTATTTTAATATTATAACAATAAACAAATCTTGAAATATGCTAAGTGATGTAGACTGACAGGTAATAAATTATTGAATTTAAATTTAACACATCCATTACAATGATCTATTCGAAACCTATTGTACAGCAGAATGGTACCCACTTATTCAACTTTTAAAATTAGCTTATAATGCTAGTTTTATTGAAGAGTTTAATTTGTTCATGGTTTAATAGCGTCATTAACATCATTGAGTGTCTTTGCTGTGTAGGGTGACACGTTCAGGCTCACGCGTATTGATGAACATTTTGTACATTCTTATGACAAGTGTATTACTCTTAGAGCTTTTCAGCGTCTGTCATATACTGGTTGATATTCTTTAATAATTAAGTAGGCGCGTATCAGTCGTTAGGAAGGTATGTTCAATTTATTCTGATACGAGTGATATTATTATAAACCAGTAAATCGGGATGCATCAAATTATTGATGTATTAAAATTGCATATACAAAGCGCCGTCTTACAAAAATAAATTGTATAACACTGTTAACTAAAATTATTTGGTAATAAATGCATTAGTATTATTAATGTAGTTAATTTCATTAAAATATTATAGTTTCAATGTCATAGTATGATTGATAGAATCAACGAAATGAAATAGTATATTTTTTTTATTTTTAATACTAAGAAAATAGTATACATATTATTTTTATTTGTTACTATTTAGTATTTACTTTACAGCAATATTTTAGTGTTCTAATAGATACCTATCTATATAACTTAATATTGATTTTTATATTTTATTATTGTATCATATTATGAACTCAAATTTATAATCTATTTCTAAAAGCTTCTAAATATTTACCATTGTATTTATTGATATGGCTACCTAAATTATAGACATTTTAATATTTAATAATTGTCTTAGCGTCGTATAATAATATAAATACTTAAAAAAGCTTGAATAAAATAACTATTAGTTTTTTATTAGCATTTTGTTTTTTGTTAAAATATATCCTATATTACAACGGATATCAGACTGTTTAATCCATAGTTATAAATTTTAAAAGTAACGTTTTTATAAAAGCATAATGTTTATTATTTAAGTTATTTAAAAAAAGTATTTTTTCTAAAGTAATACATTTACTATAAATAATGCATGTATTGATTCAATATTATAAATACTAAAATACTTATAAGTAAAATTACAGCACTATTATTTTTGTGCAAACAAATAATATAACAATTCATTGATATTTGATATTTCCAATAATTATTGTAATCATGTTTACTTGGAAAACGCGTTATCTAAAATTGAATAGTATATTATACAAAGTATACAGAGACAAAAATTCAAGATCTTATAGTGTACATAAATGTTAATTATTAGGATCTTATACGTTAGTAGGTACATCACGTTCGTCAATTGATCATTATACCTTCTACTCTCAGTAACTTGAACCTTGATATCTTAAATATAATAAATTCTCCTTCAAAGATCACACATTTAATTAGATTTTGATATCACAAAATTAGTAATAAACTAAGAACTAACGTTTTTTCTCCGCTTGAACTTCAAGTTACCGTCAGTCTGCTGTATTATTTATTTATAATTAATTTTATTTGTTTTTGATATAGATATAGGTATATACTAAATAGTATGCGCTATATACAATTTATGTACTATTATTATAAAGGTTATAAGTGACTTAACAGCATATTATATTGAACTCGGTGGCTATTTCTATAGTTAAAAAGTTATCAAGTTATATTTATCCATATAATGATATGGATCAAAATGTTTAGGATATAAATTGATTGGTTTTTAAATTTTTAATGCAGATAGAGCGGGAGATTATGAGTATAAGAAAAAAAGCAATAAAAGAAATTTTACCAGTGTGGTTACAATGATCAATATAAAAACCTAAGTACAGTAATTATTTACTCGTCCACAAAAGGTAATGGTTTTTTTCTTAAGACCAAGTTGTGACATATCATCAAATATGAGTAGTTTAATTAATGGATAGGACACTGAAATATTATTATATTTCATATGTTTAAAGTCGCGTTCTGAGGGAGGAAGTAAAAGGGAAAGAACTGAGACCTAGTGTCTATCATTATTTTTTTGGACAAGTAAATGTATCTTATTGTTACTGGTAAAAATACTTGCCTTTTGGAACACTGATAAAAATACCGATTAGTAGTCTTCATATATATATATTTTTAATAAGTAAAATATTAGTATATATATATAGAGAGAGAGATAGAGTTATTTACCACGCACAAACTATTTTCCTTCAGTTATTCAAAAATAAATCTGATTTTAAAATTTTATATTTAAAGACCACATTTTTGAATAGTTGAGATACCATAAATGAAGGGGCTCTGATGATACCAACTTATATTTTTCAAATGAAAATTACTCCTTTTTACCTTAAACTATTATTATTATTTATAAATTATCGTAGATATACACTTTACTTTTTTTTTATATACTTTTTTAATTCTTGTATTATATATGATTTTTTTATTTATAAATTATGAGAAATATTGTGTTAAATTTTCAAACCTTTTGACCTATGGTAATTTTATTTATAAATATTTATAGACAAAATTTCAAAGGTCTATAATTAACGCAAAAAAGTCAAAATATTTTATACAGAAAATGCTTATAGAAACATTTGATCAAAATTTCAAGTATTTAATGTTATTCGTTTTCGAAAATTATTTATTATTGCCATTTTAATGTTTTTTTTTTATTTTTGACATCCCAAAATATCAAATAAATTTTCTTTCATAAAAGACATTAGATATTTTTTACTGGTTAAAAGAGTGATAACATAACTAACAACTGAAAATTAAAAAAAAAAACCATTCAACAATCATATTTGTAAAATATTAAAACCAATGCATTTATCGGTCTGCTAGAAATCTAATAATCTGATTCTCATTTGAACAACAAAAGTTTATATTACTGCAGAAAACTTCGTAAATGATACAAAAAATCCCAAATATTCAAAACTATTGTGTTTTGGAGATTTTTTAGGGTAATTCAATCCGGGTCCTAAATTATAATATTATACATGATGAATTGAAAATAAAATAATAATTTATATGTGAGTGACAATGAAGATTTTATGTGAAACGTACTTAAAATTATAACGGTCATTTTCAAAGTCAAAGTAATTTTGGAAATGGTTAACTATACATTACATTCATGTATTTGGTAACGATCTGGACATTTTTCGCATGCAGCATTGTATATTATAGTATATAGGGTGCTAGTGATGACGCTTTTTAGTAAACACGGTTGTATAAACACTATAAACACTGTATATTATTTCGTTTGTATAATTTCGATCAAACGAGTACCTACAAGGGAACGACGTTTCGTCTGGCAATTAATATAATATGGTACGACACGAACGGCCGACTCGGCAAAGCATTCAGGTTTATACGGTATTAGACACGTCACGTAAATATACGCAATGTATATAGGGTGATTCACAAAGTAGTTTTAATACATTATTTTTCCTTTAACATTGATTTTCTCCAAATTTTGATTCATGGAATTTTTAAATACATTTATACAGTAAATTCGCGGTATAATGAAGTTCCGTTATAACAAACATCTTGTTATAACGAACAAAACTACCATTTTCTTAAACATATCGTGACATAATACGAATATCGATGTATCGAAGTGATTTCTAAGTATGAAAAACTTTTTTTCGGTCCCTTAAAAATCGTTTTATTAGGAGTTGATTATACAGTATTACACTTAATAAAGTCATATTTTAAAATACTAATAGATTTTGTACTTAAAATTTAAAGAATCATGCTTTATAGCGATACCAATATTTTTTCTTTAAATGAAAATAAACTTTTTACTCTTAACTTTTAGGCAGATTATTTTTTTTTTTATGTTGATTTATTTAAATTAGAAATTGTATGATTAATTTCTGAGATATTAAAATATGTATTTAATTATAGCCCATAAAAAATATTTTATAAAAAGATAAAATTTAGTATAATACTTAATTTAATAATAAGTACCTATTTTTTGTTATACTTGGTAAATTTAACAAATTATAAAATGTTGATAGATTAATATTTATAACTTTAATTTTCAAATCATCATAGCTTTCATAGTTTCAAACCAATTCATATTCAAACCTCTTAAACTGCTTGTGAAAATTTCAAGTTTAGATACATCAAAGATCGAAATCATAGGCTAAACAATTTTTCAAAAAATGCGATGATTCTCATTTGAAAAAAAGAAATTGGTGTTTCGTCATAGTATACTCTTTCAATTGTATAGAATATCTTGGTATTTAAATATAGGGTCATTAAGATTCCAAAATACTCAAACATTTTGAAAATCAAAATTTAAATAAATAAATTATTAAAGGGAAAAAGTGAGCGTACGTGCTTTGTAAATCATTATGTGTTGTAAGACAATGAACATGGAGATTATTTTATGCTTTATTGTGACCAAGCGATGGGCTGCAAAGATCAGGGAGTAAGTTTAATTTTGAAAGTTTTCAGTGTGAAATATTTGATTATGAAGTAGTTGTTTCTGTTTATACGATAAAGTTTTTTTTAACAATATGGTGACCTACATTTTTAATTTAATATGTGAAATATTTATCTCAGAACTTGAATAGTTAATTGTTTGTAAATGTAGTTATTTTGAATTAATAGTTAATTATTTATAAATTTATTAGCATTTAAATGGTTCAGACGAACAGAGTAAAGTATCAACATTTCATGGGATTTTCCCTACGGCCCTAGGACTCGACTTATCAAAACATTCAAAACGTTAAAACGTTTATAATTTATTAATAATTAACTATTTGTTTGGTATTTGATGTTAGTAGAATTTTCGGAAAAATAATCCACTTTCTATAGTATCAAATCGAAAATGTAGGTTCACATGTATAATACAAGTAAAGAATTGATCATGACTAAAACACAGTAAAGAATATAAGCATCATTTTAACAATAAATCATAATTGATTATTGAATTATAAAATACCTTGGAAAAATTAACAAAATAGTAATCGCTGTAGACTGTGATGATAAAATAAAAAAGTATCACCTTGTATACATCATTTTAATTGTTATTGCCATAATCGTGTCAATGACGTTTCATTATATCGTTGTATGCCGTGTGCCGCTCAACATATACAATACATACGCTATCTTCATTTTTGGGGTTTTTTTTTAAGTGTTTTTTTTTTCAACAATTTAAATACACGCAAGATAGCTTCCGGTAAACGGGCACGTGTATAATATATAGGTCTAAGCCTTAGACTCTAAGGTATTTTGAATTCTTCTTTTGTAGATAATATATATAGGGCGATTTACATTTTCTTTAGTAATGAATTTATTCAAATTCTGATTGTTGGCATTTTCTATTACTTAAAGAATATGTTTTCAATTATTTAGATACTGTGTTCTGTGGAGATATAAAATAACAACCATTCTTTTTTATTGTAAATTGTGAAGAAAATTATTATTTGAACATTTTGATGTATTTAAATTAAAATTTGAACTAGTTTTATCAGAAGTATTATCCGATATAAATTACTTATAAATCGGAACGACAAATAAAAAGTACATTTTAGGTACTTTTAGTGAAAAAAACGTTCTCGCGTGTGACAGCGTGTAAGTGACATGTGCGTGTGAAAGTCTTGCGTTTTGACAGGTTTGCACGCACACCACAAATTAAGATAGTATGGATGTCCAACGAACTTAATAAAGTGACCACTAAACAGACTTTACTTTCATCATGCTCCTAACAAATTGTTACTAGCGTTTGTAGTGAATGAATCCCTTATAGTGTCATGAAATAAAATAAGTACCTATGTAAATAATAATTAATAATTTATTCTGATAATGATAAAAAAAATTATTATTAAGTCTATAACAATGTATTGTATAATCTCTGAATTATTAAGGATTAAAATGTATGATTATAATTTTTACTTGTGTCTTACTGTTTTCTTTTGTGTTGTTTACTATTATTATTTATTTAATATTTCATTTTGTGGAAATGCAAAATTGTTTTTAATATAAAGTTTTAAAGATGTATATTAATAATTTACATTTAAGTCTTAAGATATAACTAATTTTGATAATTATTTTGTTGTTTTTATCTTATTTTTTTTCAAAATTTTATTTACAATATATAAGTACGAGTATATTGCTTCATCCTCGTGATTATGTATGTATAGTTTGAAAACAAATGTAATTTTTAAACCAATATTAATTTAAAAAATTCATTTTATATATCTTTGAAAACATTTTTTGAATTAGAAAGTTTGGAAAATATGTTTTTAATGCTTAAGAAATTTAGAATATACAAGTTATGATGTATTAAATATCCTCTTGATTTTGCTTGCATAAAATCAGTTTCTCAAACTACTGCAGAAGTATTAAAGTTGTTATACTTGAAATACACACCGACAATTTCTTTGATATTACAAATATTAATTATGTTTAAATAATACCTGTCCCTTTTTGTTTTTTCTTATATCATTGTTAATTTATTAAATAATATTAAGTGATTATATAAGACAATAAATGCGGAATTATTTTACGTCATTATTATAGTTAGGTTTATCGGTTATCATTATTAAAAAAGTTATATAAGCCATCTCTTGGAGTGTTAATGCTGTGTTTCCATTTATTTTACACACGTCAGCTATTTTTTGGGAGTCATAATGGCGGTCGCAGAAATTATGGATTTATTATTATAGCTCGGTTACTATACACATGAGCACACGGTTCGTACACGCGTATCACTCATTATGTTTTTATCGCCTTTAACGAACTCTTTCAAACAAGACGTTTTCTAATCCCAAAATGTATTTTATTCTTTTCATTTTTCCTATATCTTGTTTGGTCTTATATTATGCATAAATATGGTGGGGTGATGTGACACTATGAATATTCCTGGAAATGAGTAATATTTTAGAAATTCTGGAATTTCATCAAAAAAAAAAAAAAATATACAAATATAACAATACCTAATAGGAATCTAAAATTTATTTAATTTAAATTTAAAATATTATATTAATTAACAACCTAAACACGCTACTAGAATTAGTGTCATAAAAAATTTAAATTTAAAAAGGCCTCCAATCTATAATATTGTTGTGATTATTATATATATATTTATTATTTGAGTAATTATAATTATTATTTATGACTATAAGTTAAATCAAAATATATGAAACGCATGGACACTACGTATAAAAATTATGATTCGCATTATATAATCCTTGTCTTAGGTATATTCTGGAGAATTTAAAAATCACTATTTACTTGTATATTGTTATTGAATAATATATATTATTATTTATTATAAATAAATAACGACTGTGGTTATATTCAACTATGAAAATATCTGTATGTATGTCGTATTACTGCATTCTATTATTCGTTTTTCTTCTATTTATCAAATCATTTATATTATTTTTAACTAACATTTTTCTCAGAATACATAAACTTTTTCAAACATAAGTATTACGTTACCATCGTAACGTTTGAACGGGCACAAACAAACTTTCAAACAACGTAAAATTAATGAAAATATCATTGATGTCTAGTTGTTGGATAACTTCTGAAAATAAATTTATTTTCGCTTCTTACAGTTACAGATAACCATAATATGTGAATACAAAGAAGAAATAATTTTAAGTTCGCAACAATCGAAAACTAATATTATTTAATTATAAATTCCTACTCGACCAACAATATAATAAATTGACTATTATATTAATTGTTTATTGAAACTTAATAGACTAAATAATTTTCAATAATAGTCAAATATAATATTTATGTATTTATACAAACTAAAATACTTATAAATAATACGATAATGACTTTTTTTATTTTCATTTATTGTATATATTATTATTTATTGTAACTGGATAAATTAGCTACAGTTATATTTAAATATAATTTAAAATCATTATTATTAATTGGTATTTTATAAAGGTTAAATAAGTTTTAAATGTATATAATATGATGTATATATATGGTTTAAAGTTAAAATTGATAAAATAATTATACATCAAGGAATCAATATTTATTATTTATTAAACGAAACTTTTCTTAATTTAATGATATACAGTTTTATTTTTATGGTAATTTAGGATTGGTATATCGATATAAAAGTTAGTAACTGTGCATAGTGAATAGGTATATAAAACATAATATTACATTATTATTATTATACATTTTTATTTTTTAGTTATCTTTTAATAAACTGTTATATACACAATATTTAATTTATTTGACACACTTATAACGTTCAAATATTTTATTTCGTTAATTAACAAAATTATAAGTCATAAGGTTTTTATGTTTTTTTTTTATTTTAACTAAAATAGATACATTTGTACAACGTGAAATTATATTTTAAATTTATATTAATAGCTTGTCTTTCCACGGAATTAGAATCTTTTCCTATAAAAAAAAAAACAGATACTAATGTCTTAAATATTATGCAAAATGTAAATATATGCAAATCACGCACACATCTTTACTATTAAATCCGAATTATTGTGCTAAATTAGTGCGTTAGAATGCTGCTTATATGTTTATACCAGTAATATACCAATGGCACATAAATAAGATTACGAACTAACATTACTATACAGTACACAGGATGTTTCAATTCACAAAATAACGCAATTTATTGGTTGATTCACCAAGTATGCTCAATCCTCCCTCCATTTTTCCTTAAATAAGGAATTAATTTAAATAATGGTTTTTTTTTTGGAATTATTAATAAGTGTACTTATAAGCCATATTTTGAATTTTTAAATACTCATATAGAAATATTCTGTCGCAATAAAATTTTTTTAAATTACAATCAAACATTTTTTTTAAATTTGTTAAAAAAATATAAGTTTAGACATTTAATGTATTTAAATAAAAATTTAAACAATTATTTTTATTTATTAAAATAATGTTTGTGCTAAAGCCCTTCTAAAAATATAAAATAGATATAATATTTCTGTACTGCGACAATTTATACAAATTATAAAATATTAATAGAATAGATAAAATTAATAATCACTAATCAGTAATTACTATGATTTAAAAATTATTATAGGTCCTTTCTTAAATCCGGACTTATTTGCTTAGTACAAAAAAAAAAAAAAGAACTAAAAAACTATTCGTTACAATTTTGATTTAAATATGTCAATATTTTCAAAAAAATTACCTGTTTAATTATTTACTGTAAAAAGAATAATTTTTATTTAAAAAATAGAAATTAGTATCATCACAAATTCACAACTCACAAGACACATCTTAAGTAGTACGAAAAATCTCAAGAATATAAAAATATATTCTCTGATATACTTAAAACTTTCAAAAACTGTACTTGAATGCATTACTTATATAAAATAAAAATGTGGCTACGAACACTAAGTGAATCACGCTGTATAAATCTAGATTAATATTACATATGTGAGTAACAATTTCAAAATATTTATCCACTACGGGACAACGTCAATTAAAATGCCTTTACTTGTAATTTGTTAATGTATATGAGAGTGCAACAATCATGAGATTCTATTGAGAATATGTCATGTTCACGCACATAAAACAGTGACCGTACTTATAGTATAACAGTGTTATAGGTACTAAAATAATAATACACGCATACCTGCCTGCCCTTAAATGTAATTCGTTCTCCAAAATAAACACGAGAACTCGCATTAAATGTGAACTGGAATTTTTCGAATAACTTATCTCATAAGTATAGTTGAAATTTAAATTTGTTATTTAATATAATTGTTGGGTATTTTAAATATTTTAATATCATACAGATAATATTAAAAAAATCTATTATCGTACCTACAAATTATATACAGCTGAAAATGTAAAAGGATAATATACTACAGTTAGATACGTATAGACAAATTAGTTTTGATAAAATATTATTAAATTATTCATATATTATTATATATTTATGATTTAGATATATTCAAAATTTTAATAAATATAGTATAATATTTTAATATATATATATATATGTGTATATATAAAGTTTTTATTTTTATCATTCTCTATAAAAAGATGTATACTATTAAACTATTTACATACGTATTGAATAATAGTATGTATTAAAGTTATTCATACATTTTTGTTCTAAGATAAAACAAATAAATTACTTTAAGTTTAATTTAATTGTTATAAATCGTTATTTTATTCGTGATTAACGATAGTTGTTTTTTTTTAATAACTATTTGTTACTGGTATGATGTTTTAAATCAACAATAATATACTATATAAATGTCGTAAGTTCTTAGTAGAATGACCAATTAAAAGAATATATTACTGATTTAAGTAAAAAAGTATGTTTGTATTTGTATAAACAATATTAAGATATTCAATTAACATTTTATTGCTATTTATGTCTAGACCACATATAATTGATGCAACATTTAATTTTAGTTTCGATATACGTTCACTGTAGGTTATTTCAACTTAGTAACTTAAGAATACATCTAAATAGAATAATAATTATTATTCTAAGATAAAATAAAATATGTTTCATATAATTTCAAAGGACTTTGGTGTAGCATTTACCTATTATCACGTTTGTTGGAATTATCAATGAAACACTGTATTATGTAGCTTAAGGGTAAAGTGACTTATTCTCACTGGAGTACAGCAGACTCTGAATAGACATTTTTGTATAGGTAGTATAACATATTTGTGTTACGACGTTACGTAGCAGCCAGTAGAATAATATTAGTCGTTGATTTAAATAACACTTTGTAAAGTCGTAACAACATTGTATATTGTATTATTATACTTATTATAATTATTATTATATTGCATAATATATATATATATATATATATCATATTTATATTATATTATATCTTTAACTTCTGTATATCTGTGTATTAAGGTCTATTAAGTATTAGTACGGTATTTATAATAAAATGATGCGTTATTAATATAAAAATAATTGATTAAAAAATAGCGTTTTTTTTTTATGTACATACAATGTACAGCTATATTAATTTTGCGAAGTATATGCAGTTTAGTCTGCGTGTGTTTATTTGTATGCAGTTAGTGTACATTTATGTTTTTTTTTTAAACATAGAAAACGAACAATTTAAAATCAATAAGCTCAAAGATGCATAAAATCGGGACATATGGAAATTGCATGTGAAGGTAATCATGAATGCAGTTGGAATATTTTATGTATCAACAGGGAAATCAAAGCTTAGTGTAACAAAACCCAGTAACGAAGATGAAGAGGATGCGAGAAAATGTACGATGTTGATTATTCAATATGGGAAAGGGCAGATAATAAGTCTCAAAAGTCAAAAGTGTATCAGTATATGAATAAGAATAATCTTTACAAGATATATAATTGTAACACGTCAAACGCTATGTAGAACAACAATAGTTACTTAGTTTGTAGTTTGTACGAAACTGCGAACAAAAATCAGACACAATCATAAAAATATTAAATAGTACAATAAAAGTTGTATGGTTATACAATGGATCCAAAACACCATATAGCCGGTCATATTTCAAAAATATAAAATCTATAAGGAGACAACTACAACAATTATTAAGGACACCAATCTCAGAATCAATGTCGATTACCAAAATTTTGATGACATTACCTAATAGGCGGATAGTTATATGCACTTTTACAGGCGTAAGACTCATTGAATATTGAAAATAAAACCCTAAGAAAGTTGATATTTCGATTAATATTAGAAGAAACACGTCAAATACGAGGCCAGGAACTCTATGATATATCTTACTGAAAGTAGCGCTCTGACAGTAAAATTCGTAGTCAAATTTTACGCAGTCAAATTTTAATATAACTCTGAAGCCAAAAAAATAGATTGATTCTTGAACAACGAAATAGAATGTTTTTAACTAAATAGAAATATGGTTTTAAGTCCATTTTCCTAAGGATAGAACTACCTATCGTAAATTGTGGTTAGATATGTATAAACTAAAATTCAATGCTCACGAAAATGTTAATATAAGGTTAGACTAGTTGGAAAAAGGTCAAATATTTGGTAGTGTAGAGATTTTAATGAAAAATTTAGTCCTGTAGTAAAGTTATATCCAATTCAATTCATATGAACATTGAACATATTAGCAATATCAGTAGCAAAACATCTACAACTTTGGCAGTTTAACACTCAAACGGTTTTTTTTATGCAGCTGCGATGTGGACAAAAAATATATATGAGACAACCAAAATAGATGAGCGATGCTATAAGAAGTCAAGACAGGTATGCAAAATTTATCGAAGTTTATATGGTTCAAATTATTCACCATGATTTTGGAACATAAAGTTAAGTAAGAAATTTAGTAAGACAATTTTGTTTTCGTTTAACAAACATAATTACCCTTTAAGCAAGAAACAGTTATTAAATCAAAAATTATTAACGTTTTGAAAATATTTATTTTTATTACATATTATTTTGAAGTCAAAACAATAGTTTTAAATAAATATTATATTTTTTGATATTTAACTAAGCTTTCATATTATTTAAATGCAACATATGTTTTCATTTAATTTTTTCGAAATAAATTGGTATACGAAATATAACAGTTAATTTTTAGCGAGTACAACTATAACTTCTAACTAGGTATTAATAAGGTACTAATTACTGACACATATTTAAAGTTTTGATGATTAGATTGGAATGACACAGAAAACGCCGAAAAAATTTTATCCAATTCTCCAGACATTACAAATTACTTATTATACTATTTATACTATATCTAATTAAGATCAAAATTGTGCACTTTTAGTGTTTGATGCATTATACAACATTTTTTTCAGTGCTGCAGGTATTTCTAATTATATTTTATATTTTATTTCATTTTGTATTTTATTTCATTTTATAATATTTCCTATGTACATAGATATATGAAGTTTATTATATAATTTAATCCAATGTATGAAATTGTATTAACATTTATTATCACATCTATTCTGTCAAGTTTTTTTCCCCAGAGAAAAAGTTTCTAAGTGTTTTTTCTACAACTAGACTACATAATAGTCGGACGGACTATTGCTCGAATGGTCATCAAGTCTTCGTTATCTTTATTACATCGTATTATACTAAGTTCTAAGTTCAACGACAATGATAAAGTAACACAAACAACAAATAATCAGTATAGTACAATAACTAAAATATGGTATAGAATATATAATAACGAGCATTATAATGCAATAATTCTGAAACGGGTCATGTGGTACATAAACTTTATTTAGATAAATTAATCTTTTTCACTTGATTCGGATTTGTAATTTATGTCTATATGATTTTGAACACGTAATAAAAATTTTCTAATACTTTTCACGTACTCGTGTTTACAATTGTTACAATATAATTGTACACGATCCGTTTTCTGTATAGTTCGTGTAAAAAATGCCGTATATTATATAATTTTCCACGGTTCACCTTCAAAATATCTCCATTAATCAATTTTTGACAATATAAATATTTAAAATATTACACCTACAGGAATAGTCTATAATCAATAACTTATAGAGAGTATACCATCTCCCCCGAGGTTTTATTAATAATTTCAAATAACTGGTACTTTTATAATTAATGTTTTTCATGCGTTTACTGTATCAAAAGTAGCAAATAATTTATCTATTGATCAATAATTTTTTATTAGTTTATATTTTTCAAAACGATTTGACAACATTTTTAAATTTTACAATTACTTAAATATTCAAACCGTCATTATTAAACTGTCTGAACTAGTTTTTAGTATGATGTCTTAAATCAATACAAATTCGTATAGATAATATATATATATCTTTTTAATGACAACTGAATTTTTTTTTTAAATATGAGGCATAGTAATAATAATATTTATCGAGATTTAATGTTTATAGTATATACCTACTTAATACTTTATTACATTTTGACTGTGGTAGGTTGGAAGTATGGTGGCTACGACTCTATGGTAAATTATATGATACATTTTTCTATTCCCTCCATTAAGAAATCGTATAAATTTCACTAAGTAATAAATCATTGTTCATCAATTGTTTATCAATAAATAAAAATAAAAATACTTACACACACAAAACGCAAATAATACAATGAGCTAGATTTTCTCATGATATAATATAATATATGAGTTGGATTAGGTTAATAATTTAACTATTAAACTCATATATTATTAAAATTAGTATCTAATTATCATATAGGTGTTTTATAATATATTTCTAACGAATTTTATTTTAAAATATGTAACTGTATAATTTATTAAATCACTAAAAAATATTACACAATTAAAAACTTAATCTTTAATATATTATTTTTCATTTCGAGGAGAGCAAATAAGCTTTATTAATTCTACGACAATTCTTCTTTCATTTTTCTGTTAATAATTTTCAGGCCAGTACAACTACTCTAATGATATTTCAAAAAATGTCTTTATATTTAAAAAATAAACACATATTATACATTGATTGATAGGAGGTAATAATTATATTTACATTCTCAGGTGGCCGACAAAATTATACAAAAAATAATGTAGGTACTTACCTAAGATTGTTGAAACATTTTTTCTTTTTGTAATATATTTACAATATAATTAAAATTATTTTAATTACTATAATCTTATAATAAACGGTATTTATAATTATTATTATTTCTTAAAACCAAAAATTATAATATTACTTTACTATACTATATTATTTCATTGTCTACAAGTAAGTAGCTTTTAAAAGGGTAACTTGTCTGCGTGTAATTATTATTATTATCAGCCTCCCCAAAATGTGCAGTAAAACTCTGTAAAGTGGACTATCTATATAGGTCTATTAAAATATTATAATAGTTTAATAAAACGTAATTAGCATAATTTATAAAATATAAGATTATTTTAAATAATCTTTATCTAAATATTATCAGAACTTACCAACCAGTAATTACTAATCATTAATAATATGCATACGTATAAGTAATAATAATATATACTTTTTAAAACAATTTTTCGTATAGACTTTTAATGAAATGATCAAATTAGTTGTCAAGATTAAGTTTCCCTTCCTATAAAATAACGAAATATCTATATATACATTTTCCTTAAACCAGTTTAATAAACACAAATTGAAACGAATATTTCAACAACAATAATATTCTTACGATGCAGTGATTTCATATCGTATTATACTTATAGTTTGTATGTAAATTCGTAAGCAGCAAATAGTTTAGCTTTTGAATATAAAAGTAATAACCATTGATATTACTTACTTGTAAATAAATCGTTTCAGCGGATTATATGAAATTACTGAAACATAATACATTAAAATATTTTGAGTTCTAACTATACATTTTTAATATTCTTGAGCTATTTTTATGGACTTGAAATTGGTCAATTTTAAAAATAATCACAAGAACTTATTATATGAAACTTAATAATAATTTTTAAAATTTTGTCTAATTAACATATGATTATTTAAAAAGTATTATAAAATGTTATTTTGATTAAACCAATAAAATAATTTTGATAATAATTTCATGTATGTATCTGTAATCTATGTACATAATTTAATTCGTCATTTTTATATTTTGTGTATTTGTATTAACATTTATAGTAATTGAATTGTTTTGATAACGATAAATATTATTGTATATGTATACAATTGTGTTATTGTTACATTTTAGTTTTAAAACAATAACTGTATTATATGTATTAAATTGTATTATTGTTATTTATTGTACAAGATGATTCAAACTTTAATATATATTGGCCATTGTACTCGAAAAGTCTTCAATTTTATTTTATTATTATCTGTGAGTAAAATATCAATTTGGAGATATTTTACACATTATTATTTTAAAAAAATTTGATAAATTATTATGCGTTTAGAGGATTTTAGGTATATGAGTATTCAGTTCATGGTTAACAAATAGCTGGTAACATTTTCAGACTATTGTATTTCACATTTTTCAGTTTCAAATGTTTCAATGATATGTTTTTATATATAGAGGGAGGAATGTGTAAACAGTAAACACATTTGGCACGAGTATTACCATTTTAAGTAAGACTTATCCTGATTACAGTATTGCAGTTATATAAAAATATTTCTTTTGAATTGAATTAATAATGTTGTGTGATGTTTTATTATACATAGGTAATAGCTTAAAACATAATTATGGTATAAAAAGTTTAAAAAATACCAAAATGGCTAAATATTATAGTTAGTTATATATTATTGAAATTATTATTGTTATCTTTATTATATAAAATATTATTTTGACAATAAACTATTATTATTATTATTAAATATTATTATATTATTCAAAAATTATTTTTATAAGTAACAGCTTTAAATTGATATTAGTTTTTCAACAAATTAAAAAAAAAAAAAACCAAGAAAATGAATAAAATGTATTTAATACTTAATAAAAATCAATAATAGCGAATTTTTTTTATCAGGATTTGAATTTCTAAAACACAATGGAATTACAAATGCATAATATTAGTGCCAACTGCAGACTGCCACTTATAAATTGTAGAGTTGTACTCTATCATTTTTTATATGTTTTATTGATAAGAATTAAGCTATATTAATGTGTACTATCAAATAAAGATTTCAGCACCATGCACGTGTTATAAGAGTTGTGCAATATTGCATGTTGTTATTATAAATTACAGAATAAATATGAGATAATAATTAAAACACATTATAATTTTTCAATATACCTCCTAATAACTGTTTTTCCCATTACCTAATTAAGTACTTTAGTACTAACATATTTTGATGAATTATAAGAATATAACCACTTGAATAATTAATAAATTTCACTAAAATAAATAGTAAAAAAAGTAATAAATATATTGAAGAATGATATATTTTATAATGTAATTTGATTAAATATCTATATTCCTAGTTCTTCGGACATTAAAAGTTAATTATTAAATGTATTTGTTCTACAAAATTAAATTATAAATTTCCATCTAAATATTAATATTTATAGTCTTATAGTGGTTTTAGCAATGATCATTATTTATCCAATGCAAATTAAAAACATAGTAATATTATTGATATTGAACCACAGACCGTTTCTAAAGTACTGTTATGTAACTGATATGTATGTTATACTTTTAAGCCCGAATTGCGTTGGTTTTAAACTGATGTGTCTTGTTTGTTTGTCACACCTTTAAAAACTTAAGTCATCGATTTTGGGAGTGTTTAAGGTACTAATTTGGGCGTAATTGGTAAATTTTATTAAATGTATGTAAAAAGTAAAAATATTTAGTACTTTTTTTTAAACAAGTAGGAAAGTAGGAAAAATGGTAATAATTACAAATACTAATTTATGACAAAATCAATTTTGTATTTTTGTTATAATACAAAAATTAATAACTATAATAAGATACTTTAAATTTTTACAAAATAAATATATATTTTTTAATAAAATTTACATTTATTAGACAAAATATGAACTTTTTGAGCTACTTATGGATGTTTACAACATTTTTTAGTTTTTATACTAATTTATGTACATATATAACATTATAATTTTAATATCTAAGGACTTGTTTATTTGATACAAGATTTTTCATAAGCTATTTTAAATACAATTTAAAAACAATAAAAATATATGGAAATGTACGTATTGTAGATAATTAAAAAAAAAATAGATTTAAATAAAACATTTTGTTTACATATATTTTGTTACGAAACAAAAAATATAAATATATAAACAAAAAACTTTTAGATATTACGTATACTCAGAGCCGTGCAAAGGAGTGCGGGATTGGGGCAAGTGCCCAAGGGTGGCAAAAGTAGCAATATTTTAAAGAGCGTCAAAAAAGCCCTTAAAGCTCTCCCCTTCCCAATGTCCGTCTATGATTAAGGGCGCAATATATAATTGCCCTAGGGCACCACTGATGTTTTGCACGGCACTCCGTATATTTTTATTTTGTTTGCACAATGATTATTTAAAATATTTATACTACCGTATATTATTTCATAATATGATAACATATTATGTTAAAAAATATTTTGAAAAAAATAAATTAACGAATCATCTTAGTACTTACACAATTGTTTTCGTTTATAATGTTTATCATACAATTTAAATTTAATACATTTATATTAGTGGCTTAGTCAGTGCTGAGATACACTTAACCTTCTACTGCAGAGCGATTTTTCTAATTTTGTTATTTTAAAATTTGAAGGCCTGCAAGGATGAAACATCTTGGTCAATTAGCGACTAAATTACCTGGGTGTGGGTCACACCCAATACCCAAATCTCTACTATACAGGATGATTCATTAAATAACACTTATTATTTTCAAGTATATTAATGTTTTTAAAAATATTTTTTTTTCATAATATACAGTCGAAATAAAACAACATTTTGAAAAAAATTATATTTTTTAATATTTTATATCACTACAGTTGGTTAAGTTTTTTACTTTTTCTAAATAACAATAAACATTTTTAATTTCATATTCTGAAGAAAAATATTTCAATGGATAAAAAATGAAATTCAGACGAGTACATTATAAGTATTTAAAGTTTTGGCGAGGGGAGTGGAATACCTCGAAAAATATTGGTCTACTACTCCGCCACTCACTTATAAACTTTAAATACTTATAATTCATAAACTTCTCATCCGAATTTTAATTTTTATGTATACAAATACTCCAAAAATTATTTTGCTTTCGAATATGAAGTTTATAATGTATGTTGTCATTCAAAAAAGTAAAAGACTTAAAAAATTATAACGATAAAATATAATTTAAAATTAAATTATTTTATTTTGACGGAAAATTATGTAAGAAAAATATTTTGAAATAACGAATTTTGTTCGATAAAAGAATCACCCAGTATATGTGTCTCTTCTGAAAGTAATTATTATTGACTTATCAGTAATGTGTAGTTGCATTCCACGAATAAAATTATAGACGTATTTTCTATATTATTATTCAGTATATTAAGATTAATTTGATTAATTAATATATATATATATATATAAATGTAGGTATATATATTATATATACCTAACTCCCATGATCTAGTCAGGATATTCCTACGTGTACCGAATGCTGATTCGTGCGTCACTTGATGATGATTTGAGTATATTGAATTTTTAGAAAAAACTGCTATGATATAAAATATACGCTTTCCGTTATATATATATATACATAAATACATATATTATCACATACTCGTACAATGTAAATAAATTAGCTATAATAAATAATGTTATTAATTTATACAGTATAAATAAGTCTACATGATATAAGCGTAATAGGTACATGTACATCAGGGCCTAATTAAGGAGTTGGTCGCCAGTAGGCTAGGATTGATTTGGCACCCTAGTATAATTAAAAAAATATTTTGTGGCGCCCCCAATTTAACATTGGCCGATTGGCGCCCTAGGCTGTAGCCTACTCAGCCTATTGGTTAATCAGGCCCTGAATTGAACATACAATAGCCCAAATTCGAATTCTACTTTTAGTTGTGTAATTATGTAACTTTTTTTTTAAATACATTGTTTTTCATAAACATAATTTGTATATTGTTTTTCGTAATTTATGCTATACACTTATAATAAAAATAAAAATCTAACCTGGCAATTCAAATAATTAAGTAGTTATATATTTAATAGGAATCAACGCTGAAATTTAAATATAATCGTTCATAAAAAGTGGTTACTTAAAGAAATTTCAGGTTAGGTGCCGCTGCTTTTAACTTATTAACTAGCAGTAAAAATATTATCCAGGTTGTTTTTTAGATGTATTTGAATTTGTGCTGAGTGTCAGGAGAAATAAAACATAAAACAAAAAGGTTAAGTAGAAAAAATATACTGTCGTAAGTGTATAACTCATATATTTAATATTCTTTGACAAATTGATTCGTGATGTACTGTACATCACTATACTTTCAATCTTAACTGTATGCGAGGTGTATTTTGATACTGTTTATTCTAAAATATAATACTTATATTTTATTTATTGATTCAATTATGTTTTTGCGACATTTGTCGTCTCGAAAGTAAAACACTTTTTAATCAATCGACCAATTTATGAAATTTTATTTACGTCATTTTAACTATAATAAGTTTATAGTTAAAATCGTGTGTATTTTTAAATATGTTATTTTGTAGTTTGTTGTGTAACTATGTTATAATATTCAAATAAAGAATAAAATAAATAAAAAAGGTAATAAAAAAAAATTAAACCTAAAACAATTTTTTTAAATGTTCACTTTTTACCTATAGGGTTACAGTTAAATTGTTAATAATTTCATCATTATTAAGTTAAGCTAATATATCTTTTTCTCACGATATATTAATCAAATATATCCAACATTTTTATTTCTTATTTAATTTTGTTCGACAACTGACCACATGACCACATTAGGCACAGGACCTTAGATATTAATCAAGGGCCCTCGGGTAAATTTTTTATTTGAGTAAAAATTAGGTAAAATACAAAATCTGGTTGTTTTGGCCGAACCGAGCCTTCTGACAGTATAATGATCATTTTATTGTGTATGTCAATTTACAAACCACGGGAAAGTTTTAAATAACTAATAATTTATTTATTAGTTATATATTTGTAGGTCAGATAATTTATTTTTGTTCTCGATGTTTCGAGGGGGGGAGGTTAAACACCCGAAACCCATCCCTGCGTTTGCGTCTAGTTTGGACAATATTATGTGTAGATAAATCTTAAAGTAAAATAAAAAAAAATGTTATGACCTTTTTACATTTATAAGTATAATAATGTGCTCATAATATACGTAATGTATAAAAATATAAATATTAGTTCGAGCGTAATGATAATATAATAATACGTACACACAATGTTCAAATTATTGCAGAGACGATAAAAATAAATTGCACGTTTTAAAAATTGGCAAATCTCCGTCCCGTAGGCCGACAGATGGAGTGCGCGGCCGTCGACCCGCCGCCGCAGCAGTCCGGCTCAGCTGACCGACGTCTTCGCCACCACCACCGCCGCCACAACAGCAGAAGTCCCTCCGCCCCTGCTTTTCCAGATCGTGACCGCCCACCCGTCGCGTTGCGGCGGCGCCCCCGATGACGACGTGCATCGGCCGCGAATTCGTCAGTCAGTCGTGCCGTTCACACCCGGTTGAGCTGTACGTGCGTTGTGGTACCGACGCCGCCGCCGCCGCCGCAGCCATCGTATTCGTATTTTCATCATCGGTTTCAATAATAATAATTATATTAAATATAATTTTAATACTGAGAAATGTGCGAAAATTCCAACCGTTGAGTACGCAGAACCGTCACCGTGTGCGCAATACAATAGATATCTCGCGCGATTTTCGTCCATCGGGTGTGCGGTAGTTTTTTTCCGAATTTGATAAAATTTTTTTCACACGTGTTTTTGACTTAAGTTCCGGAGACGGAGTATAGTATAGTATTATATACAAGTACGGCTATTATATTATATAGGTTTCACGCAAACTATACCTGTACGCATACTTAATAATAATAATAATAAAATATATAGCGCCGTGTCGCTGGCGGTCGCGCGAGTGTGCAACAGTTTCCGATCGCGTTTCCGCGCTCCATCGTGCATAAATACGTATAGCCGATATTAAATAAACAGGAGGTACTCCTTCGAGTTTGTCGCAGAGCCGCCCACACCTCCGAGTCCGACATGCGGAGGTTTTTGTTGGCGGTAATCGTGTTGTCGGTGCACCGTCGGTGGGACGGATGCGCCTACCCGACGTCTGCGGAGTCAACCACAGACGGAGAATGTCGCGTAGCAGTACAGCGGTTCCGGTCGGTCGGCCTATACGACACGCCGACGTCGCGGATCGACCAAGGTAAGCGCCACAGTTCATTCTCGGCTTGATATATTTATAGGTACTTACTGTAATCATTATTATGACACTCTATGTTATATCATCGTGACAGCGGCACGTCGAGCTTTACGATAGCTCAAGTTCGCGAGCGAGTAATAACGGTTGTTATTATACGTACCACAGTAGCAAGTCGTTGCTTTTTGTCCCGTTGATAACAGAGGAAGTTATAAGACGTGCTTGTACCACGTTTATGTGAGGATCTGTGATCGGAACGAAAAATAAAAAATTTAAATCTAAATGCTACCGTTCTGACTTGTATACGAATAACTTACCTTAATGTAAAAAAATCCAACTTCAAAAATCTAGCTGGTAGACTACCCATTTATTTAGAAGTTTCTATCTGGATAAAAGTGGCAAAAAAATGAATAAATTAAATTAGAAATTTAGTGATAAAATTAAACGTAAGTAGTATCCTTCATCTTTACATCTGCCATCCGAACAGTGACTTACGATATAGATACAGTTCATGGAGTCGTTGACTTCACCTCCCCCGCAACTGTTTCTGTCTAGGTATATTATATGCTGTTTCACGCTGCAGTGATTCGTCCCATGATTGAGTTTGACAAACCTGTAATGTCAACTCGTCTAACTTCGCGGCAACAGTTTGAATACTGACTCGTAAATGCATTCAAGTACATTTCCTCCGTTGTTGACGAAGTAGATAATGTATATGGTTACAGTAATCAAATATAGGTATAAAATATATCGTGCATGGTATTGAAATCTTTATTGATATTCTATAACTGTGTTAAATTTCATATTTAACTCTAGATCTACTATTCAACTGTTGATTTGTTTTTGTTTGATATGATATGGTAAAATATATAATAGTAATAATATTATGAAAACGTACAATCAGCTGATGATTGGCCCACTTAATAAGAATTTATTATTATGAGTAGGTTTAATATATTTTTCTTAAAAGTTTCACTTATATAGCTATACTCAATGTGGTACAACCAAATCTACAATCATTTGGGTGGTATAACAATCTTATACTCTATAATATAGAAGGAAAATTTTCAATTGAAAAATATAAAAATTTTACAATACTCTAAATTTTAATAATATTTATTAAATTAATTCTAAAAATTTTCTTAATTAATATCAATACATAATATTTTACTTTTTAATAATTATATTATTTAATTAACTCATCATTCATGTTATTTATATATTTAATAATATTACATGCACATTAAAATTAAAATTGTTGAAAGCGATTTAACTATATAGATAGACATAATACTGTATAATAATATATATTATGATTATACATATTGTATTATAATGTACTTAACAGTTAACAGACATCAGTTATCGATGATACTCACACATAATAAGTTAAGCTATATTTGCATACGTAGAGTGGCAAAGTCTGTGGTATTCGAGGACTTTAAAAACCTTCCGTTCCATCAGAAATTTCGAATATACTATGAAAAATGTAACTATATGTATTAAAATTGTAATTTGTATGAAGGTTGCTGAAAAAGTCTAAAATTGTATATACCTATAGTATTAGCATATTAAACTTATGAGTTACGAGGAATCCTAGTTATAAACCTCTCATACATAGTTAAATTAAAATTAAGATAATATAAAATTATTATTAAATTAATATAAATTAATACTTTTAAATTTTAACAACTATTATAGTATCATAGAATGAGTATTATAGAAACGCAATACATACCATTGATTCATCCGAAATAATGGTTATGCAGTAAAAGAGTTTAATCAGCTATAAAATCTCATCTTTATTTCTTTTCATTCGAGGTTTTTTACGACAAAAAATTACTTTCTTTCTACTTTTTAGATTGAACATAGTTTATAAAAATGAGATAACAAAGACTACTTAGTTAAAAAAACATCAACAAAATAAAATAATAAATAGTGGTGTGCTTTTCTTCTTTTAGTTTTTAAGTTATAAAACTTTACCAATAAAAGCAATGATAACAATAAGTAGTAATTTTAATTTAATTAAGTAATACCATAATAGGATGATTTTGATTTAAATGGGATTTACTGTTTGAGTTGAATATTATTTTTCAGACTAAATTTCCATAATAATTTATTACGTATGTACATCATGTTAACCTCGAGGGTGTGTTCATCTCTGTAAAAAAAGGTACTGAACAGTGAATTCCTAATTGAACACGTTGCGTTGGTTTTTGTTATTTTGTAAATTATATCACAATGACTTCATTATTCCATGGTAACAGGGACTGTGTAATCGTAATCTCATGTTCTCCGTATAAAATTATATTATTGCCGTACAAGTCAGCCGCCTCCCATTAATTCAACTAAAACACGGTAACCACAAGCGCCGGCGCGATTACGTGCACGCGTGATACGTGTAACTGAATCCAATAATATTATAGGTGCATATAATACTGTAGAATGAAGGGTCTAAAAACTTGTTATTAACATATTAATTGTAATAAAAATGACAAATTTCTGACCGATTAGTTTTAATTAATCATCTTGTATTTGTCGTATTTTTAAAAACACAACTTTTATGAAAACTAATGACAATAAAATTGATACTGTAAATATTATTTATTGTAGTAGTTTAAAAAATTAAAAATAAATGATTTGCATAACATGTTAATTGTAAGCAATATAGATGAATTAAAACAATCATAATTAAAAATACATTAACAGACACGTTTATTAATTAGTTATTTATCATGTTTTATACATTATATGTGTCTGTCAATCAATGTAAATTTAATGCAGTTGTTTCTAACTGAATTTATATATTTTGCTTTGTTTTGAATTTGAGTTTTATCCAAGTTTCTAATTAATTTGAAAAAAAAAAATGTCTCTGTTATAAATCGTGTTCAAATTTGTAGTATGTTATAAAAAAGATGATTCAAATACTGCCCACAGTAGTACTACGTGGGCAGTATATATTATGAGTTTGAAATTGAAGGCCGTACAAATAGAAAAAAGTTAGCTGACCAAAATATGCCCAAACAACTAAAACTCAATAAAATAACGAATATTATCACATGACATACGTGCTATTGGGACTTAGGTGGGGACATCGTTGTTTGGCCGAATTCCCGTGGCTGATTGCCAACCGGACCAAGTGGGCGCGGACAATATTTTCATGCATTAGCCAAAATTAAAAAAAGTAATCCGGCGGGTCACTAAAAGTTACTTTATCACCAATATATGGTCATTAAAAAAATTTTACGTCTTAATAAAATCTCATTGCTAACAATACACTCGAAATTATTTTAATTAATAATTAATATTATACTTTTTCATTCCACAATATATTATGTCCATTTTGTCAACATTGGATGCAAACAAACTAAATGAATTTAAACAATTATTTAATAAAACCATTTACATAAAATAAGTGATTTAATTATATAATTCAACAGCCGTGACATCTTTAATACAATTTCCGTTTTCCGAGAATTGTAACTTGTAAGTACTTTTTTAATATACCTATATCTACTGTTAACTATAATTCAAGTATAATAATTACTTGTACTAAAATATGTTGTGATTCAAACTGATCAAGTTTTTTTTCAACAATGAAAACTAAACTATTGTATTATAATATCTTCCATAGGATGGCATTATAATAATTATAACTCTCATAAAAATGTTTAAAATTATACTAAACTAGTATCAAAATGATTATAGCCTATTAGGAACTCAAAATTTAAATAAATATGAATTAAAAGTTGTATAATCATACAATAGGTAATGTAAAAACAGTCATTCATGACCGAACATCCGTTCCAGAATTGCAGTCAAAATATTATAATAGCCTATTTGAGATTCCACTGTTTGTCACGTCTGTGTGTAAAACAATGTAGAATTAAAGTGGGAATGAGCCAAATAACTCCGCAATTGTCTGTAAAGTTAATAATAGGAAGGCGGATTTATTGGTCTTAAAAATTCCTTATATGCATTTGAGTTGAAAAAAGTAGACGTTTCATTTAAAACTCATCCGGGAAGTCGGCCAAATGGATTTATCAATGTTGTAAATAGGATAATACGGTATGGTAAATGGTAATATTATTTAAAAGCTTTTCCACATTATTTATGATGTTATGCTTTATTACTTGTGTGATGATTTGATGACGTTCAAATCTAAAATTATAGGCTCATCAACAGTATGTATAATGTATATTAAATATAAAGTTTTTAAAATAATAATAATAATAATATGATAAATCGGGTTGTAAATTTTTAATGGTCCACTGTATGAAACACCCTTTAGTGTAATCTTATTCGTATAAAATAGAATTATGACTGTACAATATTTCTGCATTGAGCATGGTTTAGGGTATAATAATTTGTGTTTTTTTTCTCAAGATATAATAATAATACACGGAATTACGTAGTTTGAACCAGTGTGGAAATTAAAATACCTTATTGAAACGATAAGTACGTTTATGCTCTATATAATAATAATAGTAATAATATAATAATATGCGTTTATTCTCGAGTAACGTGAATCCACTATTTATATTTACCATATTATATTCTTTATACAATAGGTATTGTGTGACAACCGTGGAAATTGTTATACATAGCGCCAGATCTAACCATAGTTGCGCAACCAATGAGGGGGTATTTGGATTCTGGGCCTCTCCCCCTGAATCATACTTGAGTATTTATTTATATCAAACAATAAATTTTATTTGGTATTAACATAAATTATAATAATTATATTATTAGCAATAATATATAGGTAAGGCACTAAAATATACCACAGATCTTTTACGAGTTTCAATGACACAAGTTAAACCTGAAAAGCTAAATCATACGTATATGCTATATGTAGTCCTCTCAAAAGTATTGTAGAAATGAAAAACTATAGGCACACTCGTCCATTTTCACGCATATAACATTATTTGTACTTGTAATGTACACTTGACACGTAATATTTTCGTATAATATCCATTATTTCGCACGCACACATAATAATATTACCAGTTTATGACTTATGATATGGTACCTATGTACATCAATACAAACACAATACGAGTATATTATATAGATACATTTCGTGAAATAACAATAATAGTACTGACATATATTACGTGACTCGTCACGAATGATATTACAGGAGAGCTTGTTTTGAATTTAATATTTCGATATCGTTAATGACACATCCCCTAACAGGCATATATTAGTTGTCCTCAAAATTTAATTTTTTTATTTCGATTCCCTCTTAAACTATTATGAGTAAAATGTACCAGTTATCCTCAAAATATTATGTATCCGATCACAAAATTACACCTGTCGTAAAATAGGGGAGGTAATTAGGTAACGGTAAAACGTATTGCTGACACAGGATTATTAGTACTAAATAATGAAAAAAAAATTTATTTACTAACAGAATGAATACAATATTTTTAATGATAAAGCAGCACAAATTGTTATTTGTAAAAAAATAATGTAATTAAAAAAATTGACGTGTTTAAAATTACTCATGTCATAGTAAAGTTGTACTTTTTATACTATAGTTACGCTATTTTACGTTGAGAGCAATTTAGTCAATATACATTTGATTGGAGAAAATTAGTACATTTTTTAAATGCTAAACATAGTCGTTGATGGTAACTGGTTAACAACCCCTCTCCCGCAACACTCATCTGTAGCTATATGGCCGGTATTCGTGTATCCGGACATCCGGACCGAGGTTCCCGCCAACGTCTACTCCCAATTCATGCAATATTGCTATTATTATTATTACACGTGGTGCCTGGCGCTCTGGTCAAAGCGACCGGTGGTGCTGGCGGTTCGTCGTAAGAGACCGGTGTGTGCTCACACACACACGCACATACTAACACACAGGTTTAAAGCGCGTGAAAAGGTGTATGTATTTCTAAGTATGTGTATGTGTGTGACGGTGGCGGTGTGGTGCTCAACGGGGTAGCGGCGGCTGCGGAGCAACACACACACACACACACACACACACACACTCTCACTGGTGCATTCCATTAAGTCTGGCAACGATGGTTTTTAAACGCCGGTGGCCCGCCGCCGCCGTACACGTACACCTCCCACGCGGTATATATACCTGTCCTCCCACCCCCCGCCGCGCATGTCCCTGAATCGCGCCGCGGACGAAGCACCGGACACCCGAAACTTGTATAATAACAATATTATTATTATGTTCCCACGATGAGTCGAAAACGACGACCGCCGCCGACGATCGCATTGCCGCCACCGACTTAGGCTATAATAAGTATATTATGTACCCCGCTCCCCTCACTTCCTCTGCTCAGGATTTATATTATAAATTACCCATTCCATGGTTTATTTTTACGGAAATCGTTTTGATCAGATATTTTTATCAATGCGACGTCTTACACAGTTACACAATCTGTTCACTATAATAATATTACCAATATAGTTCAATACTATATATCTGTTCAAATACCAGCAAAAAGAAATTTGGTATATGGCTATACTTTATTTTTAAATCTTACTTAGCGAAGTTCAATTAAAAATGAAATTTTATTTAAAAACTATTACTGTTAAGACATAATAATGTGTAATTCTACTCATTGGGAGGGGGTCTATTCCCGCGGTAATCGACCAACTTGATAATATCGAGCTTTTCTCGAAGTTTATTAAATTTAATTTCCAACCGTCCGTAGTCGATTTCCGTTTTCGAGTCACGCACACCGCCGCCGTCGCCCTCGTCGAATAATGTAAATCTATTGCGCGTGCTTAGGAATGCCATTCGAGCGTTAGACAACCGCCATCTATGGCTACGTAGATCGGGTTAAACGATCGTGCGTTATAAAAAGTGTGTGTATATATACGCGTGCTGGTCAATGAATATGACGTTAAGACGATATATTCTTTTGATAATACAATATATTACATTATTAGTTATTACTATGTAATATTTATGTATATAATATATTATGGAGAAGTGGTGGTTGTGCAGTCGTTAATCCGGAGAAAAAAACTCCGAAGACCCTCGCTTTATATAACTGCTATAGCACTTTACACAATATAATATAGTTAAGCATATCCCGTGCAGTATAAACCAACCTACGTACTTAATATCGGAAGACGTATAATCCAACACTTCGGCGATTAAAAATCATTCGAAATTCTATTAATCGTGACGTTTTGAAATTTATCATTATTTAATTCAATTATTTTTATGGTGCGAAAGCTATCTCATACGTAGGTATCTATCATAAAAATAATATGTTCAAATAATAAAATACGTTACGTTTTTTTTTTAATAGGTCAGCCTAACCTACGTTTATTTTTCTTAGATACCTGCTATACAATGTATATTGTATAGAGACGTTTTGAAAAACATCAAGTGCAATAATATTATATTGTGTAACTTCTAGGAACAAATATATTTTTTCGACATTTAATAATTATTTATTGAGTATGTAGTATATATGCGGTTATTTTTGTTGTTTTAATGTTCGAAAAGAGAATTCAAACATTTCGTATTAAGTCACTATTCTTAATGTAGGTATGTGTACTTGTATACGCTGCAAGATTATTCGGGAGACGCTGAGTCAGCAGTTTGTTTCGATTGTTACGCGGGCACTATCATCGGATAAGGGCTTTACATTGTACCTATATGTGCGCGCAATAAATAAATCGAGACTTTTTTTGTAATATTTTCTTTTGGAAGACATATTTTAATTGTGTGTGCAAATCAAGACAATGATTATGAATGTGTAAAAACGGGGTTTTAATTGTTGTTATTAATTTATTGTTGGCTTTTTATGATCATCATGACTACTGATTTAGAGATTATATTAGTATTTGTATTTTGGTACAGATATATTGAATAGACCAAACAGATTAAATATATTAGATTTAAACATATATATACTAAATATATAACGTAACTATTATGTGAGACTGTGAAAATGGTTATGATTTATAATATAATAGGTAGCCGTCAGATTAATTTGTTTAGAATTCTGTGGATTATATATATTTAATATTTATAGATACTTAAATTATGATATAATAATATACATAATATGCATTAAATAAGCACTGTAAAAACTAATGTATTCAATTGTAATTCAGTTGGTTTAGAACCCGACAAACCCTATTGCGTCACAACCTAATGTTTATTTTTCATAAAAGGCAAAATAATTTGAATACATTCTTTGCTTGTTTTATAATATACCAACGATTACAGTATTTCATTTATTGTACAATTTAGTTTATTTGATTAGTAAACAAACAATTATCTACTAATGAAACCTACTAATACACAAATAATAATTATTAGTGTTCAGTATTCACCATATAAAATAGTAACATTTTAAAATATGAATTTTACTTATCATAGCTTCCGTCATTTTATGATATATAAAAGCTATAATATCATACTGTAACGATAGTTCATGTACAAACTTTACGTGCACTATAATATTTTGATGAATGTATAAACTTTAAACTTGGTAAGGTATGTGTTGCCTCTGAACTCTGATTGATTAAAAAGTTTTACCTATCATGCTACTATATAGAAATTTAATTTACAGGTCTGTTACAACATTATTTTATTGTGGACGAAATTACAAGTTCTATAATTTTATGAAATGACTTTAAATAAGTTATCTTTTATAATTAATTCCTAGTTTATAGAAAGTAGGTTTATAAACTGAAAACAATATAATACGAGTATAATATAATACAATATAATATAATATACAATATAATCAAACTAATCAGGCATGATTTCACCCTGGGAACACCTTTTTATTAGTAACCCTTTCCCTGAAATTGTCACTATACTTCTATTTTTAACTGATCTTTGCATGAAACATAGATAATATTTGAAAAAAGTAAATAATTATACATTTTCGGGGGAGGGAGAAAGGAAAAGAAGAAAACAACCAAGTCTTTTCAAAATAATGGAGAAATATTAGTATATTAGACATGATTTAATTTTCATGTTATTTTTGAACTATTTATAGAAATTTGAATTTTTTTCTATTTATGTTGATAAATTTAATTTTTTTTAGTCAAAAACTTTGAAAACTTAGTATAATTTACTTAATAAGTTATATTTTATTTTAAGTTGTATTATAGTTGATAAAATGGAATTACTACTATGCCATCCCATATTCCCATAGAATACAATATATAGACTCGTATGAAAACTGTTTAAATCTTTATTTCTGCCGGAAAAATAAAAGAGATTTTTAAAACAATTAATTGGTAATAGTGTATCGTAGTTTTTAGTTTATATTTCCACATAAAAAAAATTAATAAACATTAATAATATTTAAATTAAATTTTGTTACCTACGAACTATGCATGGTGGAGAAACGATTGATAAGTTACGTTATAAAAAAAAATACTTACATAACTACGACTGATAAAAATTGATTACTAAGTAGATATTTAAATTTCTTCATCCCTAAAATTCCGCACCCGACTTAATCCCCTTCCCCCACCACTAAATGTGCAACTGCAGTCCACGCTCACTATAATTATATATATTTGTCATCATTACAATCTATATTATTATGATTGTAATTCATAACGAATTGAATAAATGTTCATTAAAGCATGAGTATATTATTAATTGTCAGTTATACACAAATTAGTGGTTTGTAGCACTAATTTCTCATAGTAAAATAATAAAATATAATGTATAATTTATTTTTAAGCTGCTATTGTTTTCATTTTTAAGTTGTTATTACCGTATAAACACAATCAGTAATTAATTTGTCCATTGTGAATACATATAATACGAGTGTATTTTAGGCGTACACACTCAAACATTTCATTCAAAATTAGTAATTTTTGGAACATTCTGACAGTAATATTACAGTTAGTTAATTTAATAATATATCTTATACAAAATTATCAAATTCACGGGATATCAACTATCAATTGAATGCGTGTATTTGATTATGTTAAGGTCACGGATCTATGATTTTGTCCAGGATAATGTCATATCTACATTGTGTCGTAGCTCGTTGGTATGATAATATTCTATGGTTATTACATACGTGAATATTAATTAATAATTATAAAGACAACCCAAACGATGTGACTACATATATTTCATAACACTATACAATATATAGTTCTGGATTAAGGCTGTAGTCTCTTTTTTTACATGAGCTTACTGATTACCATATTTATGCATGATTGCATAATACATTCAAATATACCTATACAGATAATATAAATAACTTTATTTTTAAATCAAATCAAATATTTTCATAAAAGCTGTATTTTTGTTTGTAAGTACTAAGTAAACTTATAATAATTATTTATTAGAGCAATATAGTCACAGAAAAAAATGTTGCAACCCTAAATTTATAAGATTATCAATAACGATACAGATCTGATTTGTTAAAATGAAGTTATATTATTAAACTGTTAAATCGTCAGTTTTAATTTTAAATTTAAAAAAACCTAACGGTTTTTATATTTGTGTATCCTTTCGGCTTTCGTCGAGCTGTTTAAATGGATAACACGTCGCGAGTTGAAATTAAACTCGAAGTGTATATTATTTTACGTATAAATTACTGTCGTCGCTTCATTTCTTGTTTACGACTATATGCTATATATCTAACTGCCAAAAGAAAACTCAACAGAAATAGAAGGTATCCTAATAATAGTCGCGGTGATAAATTCATGAAATTATACTATACATTACGACCGACCGCAACGGTTCAGCTTGGATTAATAATTATATTATGTAACTCGTAAGTCACACATATTGACAGATACGAGCAACAGTCTTAGGTATACGTAACATTAAAATAATAATATTATGTTAATATGTTTGTTGTTGAAAACAGATTAACATTTTTAATTATGAAGAAAAAAAAGTTTTAAAAAAATAACGCTTGAAATATTATATACTTGTATTAATAGCATTAAAATAAAATATATGATACTTGAAGAAAAATAATATACGATATAACATAAAAACGCAGTGCGTATGTGACAAAAGATAAGTAGCTAAAATATAATATCTATATATGACTATGATTTCAGTATGTGTGATAACATTGTGTCGCTAAAAAATAAATTATTTTCCTATCTAAAGCTAATCTACCTACAGAGTTGCACTGTGTATGAAAATCTTTACTTCAATAAATCGCACTTAAGGTCATCGTTGTAATGTAGTTTTTTAAAGTGTTTTGCAGACTGTACGCATAGCTTTTTATTTATTAAATTTACTCAAATAAATATGACAAGGAGCCTATAATGTATAATATATATAGCAATTAGTATAATGTATTCTGGTTTTTTAGTTTGTCAAATCAAATATATACATAATGTTCGTTTAAGATAGAAATCATCGATCACTTATTATTTATACTACTACTCTACTATTACAGTTAGTACATATAATAAATTATTTTTTCTGACCGGCTTTAGACCGTTGTAGAAGAGAAAAGGTTGAAACGTTTAAAAATACTATATAATTTATATATTTATCGATCATATTATTATGCTAATACATCGTTTATTATCATATAATACAATAAATATAATATTAATTAGTAATTACCATTACGAGTACTCACACACATATACACTTTTCGTGTTGGATGGGTGTATTACCAGCATACAGTAATTTAAAATTCGTTATACCTGCAGTGGCTCTACGGCAACGACGGCGGTCAATGATCTCTCTCTCTCTCTCTCTCTCTTTCTGTCTACGGCCAGTTTTACCGAAAACGCCCGAGTGCGCGTGCATCGCGTCTAATAGCGTATAGCGTACCTACAGTGAAAACGGTTGGTTGGAAAAACTATATACACCGTGTCTGGCCGACGACAGTAGTGGCGACAGTTTCGAGTGTATCTATATAATACATTAATACACACATGGCGGACGTGTCAAAGATGTGCGAGGACGCCGAACCTTTGCGCACCGAATCATTATTATATTATTTATGTATATAATAATAAAAATAATAATATATAATATTATATATATAAAGAAGAGAACGAAATAATAAGGAAAAAAATTGTATTCCCTCCGCCCGATTATATGTCCTATTGTCATTTCTAGACGTTCAAGGCCCACGCTACAGCAGCAGCGTGTATATTATTATTATTATTATTATGTATATGTATTCTATCCTCTGTGATGAACGCCGAAACCACCGTCCATAATGTGATTTTCTGCTCGTCGCACCCACGCTGTAGCAGTACATACGTTTTTCCTATTTTTACACACACGCACGCGGGGTTACATGAAACGGATTATAGAAAAAAATCAAGTGACGCAATTTCTGATATATATATGTAATATATATTTACAATGAAATCGTAATATTTCACTCTTTGTTCAAAGATCAATTGATGTGTATTGGACGATAGTAGTTGTATCCAGCTATCCAAACGCAATACCCCCTCCCCGCCAGGGTTTCGATTTTATTTTGAAGGACTTGTTACATAAATCTTACGTATATATCCATAGCTCCCGCTATACGCGTAATATTAATATATTATAATATCGTTCTCCCCCCCCGGTTTTAGATGACGAGTACATATGCTATCTAAAATCCCAGAAAAATCACAAATGAGTCCGTATCATAAGTTTTGTTTTTCAAAAACTGACAAAAAAAATCGTATTAATACTACATTGTTTTTTTATGTTTACAAATTATATATATTTAACTAATGATTACACTCATGTTACTAATATAATAATATTACTTATAATATATTTAAACTATATTATATGATTTATGAACATAAAAAAAACCATTAAAGTTATGCACGCGAAAAACCCGGAGGACTCGAAGAGATAATATGTTAAATATACATATATATTTATTCAAGAGGCGGTTCCCGTAATACATTTGGGCTGGAAGCGCAAGTCTTAATGCTATTTACTTTGGGCTTACATTCGTACCTATATAATATTATACTACAGCTGTGTGTATTTGTTCTTTTAGCGTTTTTCAATCGATTTGCCGCAAATGTAGTCCTACATATAATAATATGTTTTCACAATGACCAATAATGACTAATTCGTTAAATAGGTACCTCGGTTGGTATATGATATATTATTGTCATGCACTCATGCTGTGGGAAAAAAAATTCAAAACGCTATTTACAATATAATTACGACACTGTACACGGGATTGTATTAGTCTGAATGGGCTGGTATTAAAGTATTATTATGTATTTAGTTTTCGGGATCGCAGATGGGAAACGGCGAACCGTCCGTCACACGCTTGGCCTTCGGTCACCAACCTGCTGCAGTAGTGCAGTATCTGCATATTATAATAATATACAGCAATAACAATATCGATATGAATTGTTAGCTCGCTGTTTTGCATACAGTTAAACGCATTATTATTTAATATTTATTATTATAAAATCGATGTACTCGAAATCGTCTCCCATTCAGGTTCTAGTTTGCTACTTGACATAATATATGAAGCGGCGGTATCGTCCAAAACCGTTTTTAAGATTTCGCGCGGGTCCACGATTTAGATTCGTTACGACCGTCGATGATTGATCTCTTTGCGGTCGTCTCACGACGTATATTTATTATTATAATATGTGAGGAATCGATTCGATCACTATATACGAAATTATAATATTATGATAGGTAGGCGAGTTTTTATCTGTATATTACAGAGACGGCACACCGTGTCGCGCAATCGTCTGCATCGTCACCATACACGCAACCACCCAGTCGGACAGTGTTTGGTGCATTATGTATAAAAATATATATTATAAATTATAATATAAAAGGGTCAGTCGCGGCGCGGCGACGGTGCTTGATATATTATGATCATTTAAAAAATAATAATAATGGTAGCCCCCTGTTTTCAAATAGAGATATTTGATCCGGCATCGTGTGCAGTGTTTTCTAATTTTATTTAATATTTATTGAAGACCGGTTTTTGAACCGTGTGTGCGACGGCCGATAAGACAAAAAAAAAGTAAATAAATAAAATAAAACACAAGCCAGATTTTTACCCGGTAGTTTGCGCGCCGGTTTGCACGCCCTCCCCTCGTTCGACTTACCGCCGTCGTCGCCGTCGCACTGTTCATCGTTCCCACCGGATTGTTTGACCGAACGCGCGTGCGTGGGCGCTAGACAGAAATCTTCAATACACATGGTACACAGGTCAACATATCTATAGTGGGCACTAGCCACCTTAACTATTATAACGCGCGTGTTCGTACATGAATATTAATAATCCTTTCCTCTTATGCCGCAAAATGATGCTTAAACAACGCTAGACATTTACGCACCATACGCATAACATAAATAATGTATATAATAAACGACGATGGTTTTTTGTTTTATTTTACTCGCAAATCCCAACCCTAGTAGTGGATAATATTTTATGTAGTAGCAACACGCGATTCGTTGAGAACCAGCGTATATAGTAATATGATGGTCAATAACAAATTCTACGCTAAAAACAATTATTGGTAATAATATCAACTATTATTATTATGTTCGGACTACACAACGGCAAGTGAATGTTTATTGTTTACACCTAAACAAAGTTAAACATATCTAATGTTTTACACTTTTAGTAGAGACCACAGTTGTTATTATTATAATAATATAAAGCGAATAATAGTGTTGTCGTTTTTTTTTAAATTTAAAAATCAAAAAATAATTTAACAATCAAACAATACATAATTTTCCCGTTTATTTATTTGGGGGCCCCACAGTCACAGGGGCAACCATATGGCTAAATTAGACCCGGTATATTAGTTTAATAGTTAGTAAACTTAAATACCTAATATTTTATATGTGTATATATTCATGATACTATAATGTATAATATGTGAGATAATAATATTATTCAGACGATTTGCCGCAATAGGCCACCGCAGTTTTGCGTGGGAAACCGTTATCTCAAAATGCGTATCGGAATGTTCTCTTCTTTTCTCCTACGCGCCTCTTCTTGCTGATGAGTTCATAACGCGCGGTCGGTCGCATCGTCACCGCTTAAATTAAAAAATCGTTTTTAATTTCCCGTCCAGCTAGTTTGGCGGCGGAAGAGACCAAAAAATCCGATTCATCACCAATGTGTGACCCCCCGGTATACACGCGCCTCTAGTGCAGCGTATAATATAATATTATAATACATTATAATATCCCACGCGGAACGTACCTATATAGTAATTTAACATCTCTCAGTCGACGGTATTATTATAATATTATGTCATGTGATATACATCATAGTAGGCATCTATATTAATTATGTCTAATGTATATATATTATGTAATTTAGTGTATTATAAATTTATAATAAAAACAGTAGATATCTCGTAGGTATATATTATTATGACCGCACTTCCATTACAATAATAATTATAATAATTGTGTTTGTATACTGTCCAATATCCGTGTAGGTATAACCATGTTATGTTTATGTTTAAAGCTATACCAATAATATGTTATATACAACAAAGTGCGCGTAGTGAGTAATTTGCACGTTTGACTGGACTCGTCCGTCGTTTTTGTTCATTATTCTATACACACGCACACACATATATATAATAAAATTATATACGGATATCAAAACACGATTTGTATTTTATATAATATAACGTGTTTACGTTGTTTTTTTCCAATTTGCAAATCATCCCGGCTTATATGTAAATTTACTGCGTGTGATTGAATAATATTTTGCACGTGGTATGCGTGCGCGAATAAAATGTATAATATAGATTGCGGTGTTTGTTCACGGAAATTACTTTTTTTTACTACATTTTTTAAAATATGACTTTTTTAGAATTATTTCAATATTGGATTTGGTTCGATTTATATTATTATTTTTACCTATACAACCGTATTAAATCATTTTTTTTTTAAATTTTCGTTGAGTTTAAATATTTTGAGATAACCAATTCGTGGGCTAGATTTTTAATAAATTAATATTGAAACCAATAACCATCACATAACATGGAGTTATGGATTTTCTAAAATATACTTATATTATACTCTATTATACTCCTCTAAAGTGAAAACTTAATTTTATAAAACGAACAACGGTCTTACATTGTTACGAATTATGACGGTGAATAGTAATAATGTGTATGGGGACGTACATATGGTTATAAACAATAAACATCTTATATTTTATTGTTTCGTAACGGATTGCCGGCAATTCCATTGTTTGTCAGTCATATCTCGTAATGGCAATAACTCGCATTTCACGATAATTATTAATAATAATTTATTATTGGGACGTCATATCAATATGGTACAAAATTATGAACATATTTTTCGTGGCTCGTACTTCTGCAGATGTTGAGTATGAGTTGTCGTTTGCTAGTTTCGCAAACATGAATTGTTACAACGAACCCTGCAGATACATATGATCTAATCATTTATACCATAATGATATTAGTCGTCATAATAATGTCAAATGATTAATATAAATCGATCGCAGTTCTATAAATTGCGTATAATTAATAATACGCGGTTGTCTGTCCAACGACCCACCATCGTCGCATCGTCTTGCCCGGTTTTCACTGTATGATACATATCAAGACACTCAAGACAATTTTATTTTTTGTGCGCGTACGAATAATATAACAATTAATTGAATTGCGGTCTACGAAACTAAGTTGGGTCGCCCGACATTCTTCGAAAGGAACAATAACAGTCGCAATAACAGTTTTTTTATATATTATAATATTATACTATGTTTAATCGTTTTCGTTTTACACTGCACGTCACGTTAGAACTGTCGAATTGTGTCTAGATCCGTTCTCGATTAAAGACATTATTATTATTATTATTATAATCCACAATAGTGTCGTCATCGATTATTATAATTGACTAATGCGATGCACGAAGATTTTTCACTCTAAAGCACTTGATACGTCGAAGGACAAGTCGTGTGTGTTTACACGGTATATATATTTTTTTACATTCTAATTTATTGCGGTCGACGGAAATTTAAATAGTCGGAACCTTTGAGGCAGGTTTTTTCTTTCATTCGCCTCTCTATCTATCTATGCTACATAGGTGCACTATATATATACACGCATATACCTATTACCTCCTACTTCAGCTTCCATACACGGAGATACATTTGAATTTTCAAAACATGTCGGTAGCGTTGCCCGTGCAGACATTCCTTTGAATAAACGTGGGAAGGGGATCGAACCTATGTATATAAAAATGCACGTATACATAATATATATGTATTGTGTTTGTATTCACCAATATAGTTGAGTGTGGCCAATTAAGAATACAATCGAGACCAATAAATAACAACGCGAACAGTTTAACTGCATAATATGTAATATATTTCAATAGTGTTTCGCGTTTGCGATTAATTTTTCGCTGATTTCATCTTGTTGTTTGCATTGAAAAGATTATTCTGTTATCTGGTACGTTCCAAACTACACGCGCCTATTAGGTTTAAAAAAATTATTCATATTATAACTTCGTACCAAATTAATTTATATTAAAAACTATAAAACATATGTTGTTTTTTGCAATGTATAATTATAATTTATAATTATTGTATAATATCAACACATTATTATGTTTTGTACAATAAAATAAAATATAATATCAATTATCACCTAACGGTGTGTTAGTAACCATATAACACTCTTCTACGAACTCAAATATCGATAATAATAGTGATAACAGTCTACGTCATACTGAATAACTTATTTTTAAATGTGCTCATGATATATTATAAAATGCAAATGCAGTCAAAAGAACTTTAAGTAGAAAAAAATCATTCCGGTTAATACCTATGAAACTATATATTATAACATATTAACATTTATAACAATAATATTGTGTATGTAATATATAGATAAACACTTAATAATTTCCGTCAACTCAACTAATACACTGGACAACCGGCATCATTAAAATAAATCAGGTTGTTGCGAATGTTGTCAATTGTAGTATTCAATGATGATTCGAAAGCATTGTATATTAGACGGACATTTTATGAATATACTATATAGTAGGTTAATATAAATTATTCAATTCAATTGATTATATATATATTATATATAATATTCACAAAAAATCGACTAATATAATAATATATAATATATGCATAATGCTTAAAAACTAAATTATGTGGCTGGTTATTGTGGAGCCGAAAATACACAATTGTTCATTTACTCACTAATTAAAATAATTTTAAAAACCTCATCTAAGAGACTTATCATAAAAATTGTTCCTCTCGAGGTTATTGACCGAAATTGTAATCATTATTTAATTAATACTTATAAAAATATTGTTAAATGTTTCAAGTAACCTACATAAATTTAATTCGTTTGGTAATTTAGTGTTTTGCTGTAATTATCAAAACTAAGTTTAATTGTTATCAACTAAATATAATTTGAAGTTATGGATTTAAATTGAAAGTTTATATATAAAATGCCATGCGATTTTCTCATTAGAATGTTTATGAAAATAAAAATTATTATTATTATTATATTATGCTTGGTAAACACTTCCTAAACCATAATTTGAATTAGGTTTTGAGTGTTTTCTTAGTTTTCAGTAATATATACTTTTAAGTTTTTAGTATTTTACATTTTATAAACACATCATTGAATAAGTAAATAATAAATGGTTTCAAACTGATTTTCTGAGAGCAAAGAAAATAAAAATATGATTTTTTGTAAATTGTGAACATTTTGGTATACATTTTTTAGCTAAATAGACATTGGAGTTTAAAAATTCAAAATCTGTTCTTTATTATAATTAGTACCATCATATTATATACCACCTACCTACAGATGGTTAAATGTTTCAAATATTTTTGACAGTAATATGAATAACAATAACAATTATTATTATTACAATAGTGTCATGGGTGATCGAAGTTATAGATAAGTGGATAATTTATTCGACACTGTAGTATCTAACCGGCGAGAATACACTTAACATACGAGCGTTTACAATCATGGACATCAAACACTCAATCATATTACGTTATCGGATAAAAACAATGTATGGGTATAATAATAATAATAATAATAATAATAATAAATGGTTTTAAGTGCTGGTTTTCCATGTGTAACCATTCTATCGTGGTAAATATGCACAATTTAATAATAATATGGGTATTATATTAAAAATAAAAACAATTAACCTAAGCTTTTGCAAGTGTTGTCCAATCGCAGTCCTAAATTATGTTTATGTATATGTATTATATTATTTGCACATTGTATAAATATTGTTTAAGCATTATTATTATTGGTACGTATCTATTTATAAATACGTCATACGACTCATACGTGAAGTGTAAATTTTCGATTTCCAAACTAGAAACACAACATCGTATCCTATAAATCATATTTGTTGTTTACAAAACATTATTGTCTGTAAAAAATATCCATCAATTTATTAAGTACTATTAAATAATTTTAATTACCGGGAAATTATAATATTGTTTCGTTTGATATTATATTTTTAGTCAAGTTTACGTAACTTCAAGGTTTATTCACATTAACATTAAAAATGTTATTTTACACTATATTTTGTAGGTTTTTTAGATAATTTTATTAATTGTTATAAGCTATAGCATATTAATATGCATTTTCGAGTTTTTAGTTTAAAATTATTACTTCAAGACATTTTGTTAAATTTAATGTAATACTATAATGTTATAATATTATAATAATATAATTTATAAGTTTTTTAATGTTCGAGTTATTAAATTTCCTTAAATATTAATATATATATATATATATATATAACTTATTGATTTCTTGTGATAAAAAAAAAATGTTTGGTCATTCCTGAAGGAATTATTATGGTAAAATGAATTGTTTTTGGACCATTTCTAACTATTTTTTGTTAGTTTTTTGCCTTTAAAATCTGGGCCATAATAATGACCACGAAAACTAGAATACGGAGACAAAACTTTGTTTACTAAAAATGTGACAAAAATAGTCTCACGATACTACTCGGGTTTAAATATATTATTATAGTTACGGATAAGACCGGAGCACTGCAGCCAGCTGCGGCCTTTCAATCGTGTGACTATTGGAACGTTCTTCAAGTGGACGGCCACTTGTGTTCGTTCTCTTTATTCTTGTCTTCGTGGTAATAACTAACGTACTATAATGCAATGAATAATATAGATAATAATAAATTAGCGCAGGTATATATTTTATAATATTGCACATCTGTAGTGGCAGGTTCTGAACGTGAAGTCTATTTTGGAGATAGGAAGACCGAAAATCTACGGCCATCGATAGTACTTGTATATTATATATTATATTGTATATTATACCAACAATGTTTAGCGATTGCCGATTGCCGAATGAACTGTATTGTGATCGGATACTACGAAGTTATTATATTTTATTTTTGTGCAAAAAATACCTACTAAATATTTTTACAAATTACCCATCATAAATTGTATACATTAAATGAGTACGCATATTCACTTTCGCATAATACAAACACTTTATTTATTTTAGACGTTTAATTCGTTACAAACGTTTAGTCACTGTTTATAATACATACTATTTAGATAATATTAAGTATATGCATAGAGTGACCGCCGTATACACGCATAATTAATATTAAACATAAATATATCTTCATCTATACGTGTGCAATGTTTATGAATAATTTGACATAATATAGTGACTAGGCACGTTTAAAAACAAAGTATATATACGGCATAATATATGTGCGTATATATTTGTAATGTACGTTGATGTGTATTCTAAAATGGTATTAAACTTTTCCCTTTAGGATTCGTATTCTCGGAATCTAAAGTCAACGATTTTGATGGAATTATGGTTGAACCGTTGAACCTGAAGAATTACGTCACTATAGTTAGTGCCCTGATAAAATGTATCAAATTTAAATCAAACCATTCGGATGCAGAAGATAAAAAAAAAATTTTCCAACTGTAAATCAAATGAGCAGATTAATTTTTCATTTCCGGTTAGCTTTGCATCAAATAAACGTGCTTTCTGAAAACTTACAATTTGTAAAAGAAAAAACTATACACAAAGTGTGCCATTCGTTACATCTTATAATTAACTACATGGTATAGAGATGTCCTACCTACTGTACAATTTATCAATATACTCCGATTAGAGGAAATCCAGTGTTTGTAAAAAAAAATTATTAAATTATATCATACAAATTTTTTTCTTAGTTTATGTAGTTTATACGTTTATATTAAATTTTTAATGATCCTACAATCCTTTTGGTGTCATGATAAAATAAAACTTATTACATTTAGCTGTATATTTCCTAAAAAATAGTTCGAAAATCTATAACTATATTTCACAAAAAAAAAAATTACCTCTACGAAGAGTAAATATTATAATATAAAATACTAATTACTAATATCATTAAATATTTCATTTTAAACATTTAATTAAATTAAATGTGTATTTACAACTAATTGTGATGAAACTTGGAAACAAAAACGTGATAAAATATAAACCTCTGTTTTTTTTATCGTTTGCTTGAAGCCGGTTAGAAATAAAATATCGGAAATCTCTTTAGCATAATTTAAAAAATTGTTAATATGCAAAATGCGAAAACATTGCATACTTAGATACGTGTATATTCGAAATTGAGTAACAGGTTATAATATTTTAATATTACTTGACTTGCCTCGTAACAATTATAATATTTTCAATCATTGCATTCGAGTTTTCTGCTAATAAAATCATACGATAAACATGTACTACGATGAATATATATATTAGCCTATAAGTATATTTATGACCTGAGTACGTGAGATTTCGTTGATCCTTCTTTTTACAATTATTAATCATCATGTATAATACTATTATATACCATGTTCAATTATTATTGGTTTATCTCTGATTTTTGTTACTAGCAAATTATTAATTATTTAAATCAAATATATTTTAAATCATAATATTAATAGTAGTTTTATTTTATTAAAGTATTACTGCAGTATAAAATATTATTATGGATGTTTAGTTTTCTGTATATTGCGTTAGTCAGAACTTGTAGGCGTATCTACCCCAAAACTTTCAGTCACCACATCACCCTTCTAAAAAGTTATTTAGATTTTAAGAAAAAAAACATCACCAACTTTGTATATAACTTCAGGTGTTCGATAAAAACCCTGTGTAGTGTGTACACATTATTGTTGTTCAAAATAATATATAATTAAACCGGCTTGAAATAAAATACTGATTTCAAGTATTAATTTGTTTTTCGTATAAAAGTTGGAGCAATTCAATTAGAATAAAATATGTGCACTACTAACGCATATATTACGTCACTAAACGTGCAATCTTCCATTGCTCGCATAAAGACTTGTCTGTAATTTAATCGAAACCGCCTTTTGGCTTAAATAAAAATTTAATATATAGCACTTACGTATAATTCAACATGGATAATAATATATTATATATGTATAAATAATGGTCGATCGATGCGTTTTGGCAAAACGGTGTTTTCGGTGTAATAATAATATAGTACAAGAAGCAGCAGAACCTCGTTGTAGTTATATGGAAATTATATATTACAATATAATACACGGAGCAGTATTTACTGCACCGCCAGGGACGTATATTTCTTACATATAATAATACGTAGTTCTATCTTCTATATACCTACCTATAATACAACAAAACTCGGTTTTCTGAGATTAAATAGTATTATTGTATAATGGTGGCTATGTAAAGCCTGTAAAGGTAATAAGTATAGGTATAATATTATGTTTTTTGTCCAATGCATGTGCTAATACTGAGTCTTCTGCTATACTACTATACCTATATAGTAATATAATCGTGTCAGAATAATGACTATTGATGATAAACTAAACAGTTTCCTTAAAAAAAAAAAAATATTGTATTGACCCTCAATGTTCTTGTTTAATGCGAAATCGATCATTTTTAGTGAACACAACATACAGGTAGTGAAATGGTAGGTATACTACACACACGCCTAATAATACACTCGTTGTCATCGCAGTCGTTATCGAATTTACTATAAAATATTATGTATCATTGTGTATACCACGACGACGACGATGACTACCACTACTACACCCACTACCCTGCAACAGCTTGTACGTGTGTGTGGGTGTGTGTGTGTGTGTGTGTGTAAGAGAGAGAGCAAGGTGAGGGATATAACGAGTGAATAAGAGAGTGAGAGTATAGAACGGTCGATCGTATGCGAGAAAATGCCTCCTATGGGTAGAAAACGGATGTAGGCAGGCCACAGGTATACATTATATTATAGACATAGGTACGTTTCGGATCCCGTCTGTCATTGTATATTTGTATTGGTTGCAGCAGGTATACACACGACAGGTAGGCCTTTAAGGGCATCAAATTATTATTATTATATATTGTTGTCGTAGATGTCGGGCGAATAAAAACGCGTATTATGTGTAAAATCTGGCGTGAAGTAAAATCTCGGGTGCGTGCGTGCGTTAAGCCGCGGGTCTAAACAGAAACGATGACCCCAGCCGCCCACCCGTTTCCGTGACAATAATATACGTATAAAACTGCACATACGAAAACCAGTGTTTCGTAAACGTTTACATGGCGCCTGTTCGGGCAAATATTGCCAAGAAAACATTATAATATAATATTATAACATTTTTGTTGCTGTAATGAAATACCTACTAGCGCCGTGTAATATATCCAAAGATCATTTTAAAATTCAATTTTTTTTTGCCAGTCCCGGTTTTATTTTTACCAATGCAGGTTACCGACTCAAACACGTCTTTTAATTTTACACTACTATTTGACTTGCAAAAAAAAAAAACCCCTAACAGGCGCCGAAGGATCTATTCATAATCCGTTGAAATTAGATTGCCCACCCACGTCTAATTTACATCGGCGTTGACAGTTATCTAGAGTCTAGATTCAAGACGCTCAAACTTAGCTTTCAACAACTTTTCTATGCTCGAAAAAATACACCAGACATGCGTTAGACAGCCAAATAATTGGTACTAACTACCAACATTATGTAACAACAACAACACTTATTGCTCCTTAGTATGGGCTATTAAAAATTTAAAACTGAAAAATGTATTCAATTAATTACGCATATATTTTCTTGACCAAGGGTAATTCAGCGAAGTTCGTTCACTTAAACATGAGGTCAGTCAGCAGCTAATGTATGTACGTTGTACAAACACCGAATGTGAAAACCAGTGTTTCGTAAACATTTACCTGGCGCCGACTCGGAAAAATAACACAGAAATCACTACAGTATAATATTATAACATCATTATTCCTATATAATATAAGTACCTACCAACTCAGCGTGAGACATCCGAAGACGATTTCGAGAATCATATTTTTTTTGTCCACTACCTTTATGTATACAATATACATAGGGACATATTGAACTAAAACCAGCTAACATCAGCAATGCATTCGATTATGTTTTGGTTTCTCAATCGAAATTCAGCAATAACGTATAATATATACAGTTTAATATTTATTAAGTAATACGTATATCGTGGTTTTTAATAGTTTTAATAATTATCTTATTAATTTTACTCATACCGAGTTAAAATTATGTAATTCTATTACTTAGATTTTTTACGGTAAGTGATTTGAATTTTCAGACGTCTAAAACTGAGCGGGTTCATTAGCTTGAATGTTGGTTTACTCGAAAACTATTTTAATCATCGCAAATTTTTAGTATGCTGTAATAATTCAGCGCACTTTTATCATCTTTTAACCGGGACAGATTAATATTGATCAGTATTAAAAGCTTCGAATTAATGCATATATCATTATATAGAAAACCAAACTAGTGCATACAAAGGAAAGTGTTTCTTGTGGAGGGGAGGTCAACCTTTTTTCTACGAATGTTATGAGAAAACATTGGTATTGACTGTATAATAATTTGTCATTACTTTTAATTTGTAATTTATATTGATATGATTTATATCCCCCTCTACAAACACACGCACAGAAAACTTTTTTCGTAAGTGTTAGCTATGCACTAATATGAATCATGACGTATTCATCATAATTTTTGGGTGTAACAATAGTTTAATAAGTGTCAGTGTGGCTGAGTCTAGTCTTATATCGCCAGTCCAATTAACTCAATCACAACTACCTATAATATATTATACTGCGCGAATGAGTATTGTGCATTTTTTTTTATAAATGTCATTTAATTCACTACAAAATATATAACTATGTGAATTAATTTTATACGTTTTTTAATAAAATATTATCATTATACAGATTTAGATAATGATTAATTGCTAAAAATACTGAAGCACATGTAATGAGATAATAGGTTTATTAATTATTATTTATCATCACGCTAATTTATAATTAACTACATATTATCATATATGTTTGTGGTTTGTCAGATAAGAAAAATATAATTTTGTTACATTGCAACATTGTATAATTTAATTATCTATTCAGTAATAATAACAATATTATAATATTAATTAGATACAACTAAAAGCGATTTGAATTAACGTTTTTTTGACGAATTTGCACGAGATCAAAAATAAACAATTTATATTATTATTGCTTCATAACCTCGTTATGCGATAAATTACTTTTATCATTAAGAAATCAAAACAGTTTGTTTGTTCGCAATTGCGTATATAAAAGCTGAAATAATATTGAGATAACGAAAACCGTTTATAATTCAAATGGCTTTCACCAGGGTTAGACATCATTTGCGTATTTATGTTAGGTTTCTATGTGTATCTAATCCAACATTATATTAAGACCCATATATTATATTATATTATCATATTAATAATTGTATTATATTGTGCAACTGCCGTGTGCGCTTAACAATAAGCTGAAAAATTGTCCATTAATCGCAATGTGTTCGCTATTTATTTCAAAACTTATATGTATCTGTTGTGTATGCATATTTTTATTTTAAATAAATCATATCATACTGCAAAATTTCGATAAAAACTTTCTATATTGTTTTACGCCATAGAATCTCGTACAAAAATGTAGAACTTAACAGCGATTATCAGTTAGTAGCACCACTTATCTGAAACATATATCATAAGTTTTAATAACAATTTATAAAATCAATTTACCTCGTTGTTGGTTTTTCAATTTACCGTCTATCGACATAATTGTTATAATAATATTCTATCAATAGTGTACAATAAATTGTAAATTTATTTCATAATGATTAACATATGGTAGTTATGTTGAAACAATTGAATAAAAAAAAAAAATAATGATAACATATAAACAGTAATATTGATATTAATTATATCTGCAGGTTCTTAGAATATAAAATATAGTGGTAATGGATTAAAACATAAATAATTTAAATTAAACATTTAATATAAATTATCATTTTATTTAGCTGATAATCCATAATATTATATAATATTTAAACACAATAGAAATAATTTAGTAGAAACAACAACCACGGTCGAGCGCCAGCTTTTATTATTAATGGCAATGGTTGGCGACTTGGTCTTGGTTTATACACTAAATAACGCAAAAATGAAAAAAAAATGTTTCATTTTAATTCTTAGGATCTATGAAAAACTTTTCCATTGTGTGCACTAAGTCATTAGCGAAGGACTATTATATATTATCTCCGTACAAGTTTTGCTTATTATGCATTTCTGTGCCAAATCGATACCGTAGGTCCATCATTCTTTTCTGGCTCAACAGTTTCGAGTGTACGGGTTTTATGTATCTCCCGCCCCGCTTTCGTTTCACTATTCTTTTGGCGAATACACGGAATGAAGACAAATAGACGCGTAAAAACATTTATTATTTATATCATGTCACAGTATTAAGACACCATTAAAATACCGTTAGCGACTAAAATTTATTTTAAAAACGTCATCCACTTTTGACGTTGATAGTTTTTACGAAAACCCACCCCCAAATCATTTGCACATTATTATCGGGGCCCATATAGACTAGACCTAGAAATATAAAAAATTATAAAAATACTTAAAAATTATAATAATAATAATAATAATATGTATACTTACATTATTTTATATCTCGTATAAAATACCATTCAATATTATATAGCGTGTACCTGACATAAGATGCGCTAAGGGATCAGTAAAAATATGTGATAACATGTGAACAAATTTGATTTATGTGTTACAGGCGACTTTTTTTACTTTAAACCCTCGAGGGTTAGTGCAAACAATGTTTACACGGAATCGTAGCGAGACCAAAATTTATTGAACGCTTTTCTCCACGTACCTTAGTTTAAATTTATTTAGAGAGGGAGAATCAAAATCTTATTAAATAAATAAATAAAATTCAAGATTCAAGAAGCATTTATTTGCACGGTTTCGCTTGACATGACGGCTACGGTATATTATATATTATAAGTGAACATTTGTTTTAAAATTTGCCCGAGCGAAAAAAGTGATTCGATTTCGTGGCCAATGAGAAGTCAAAACCTATACATATAAAACCATTGCGGCTTTGCGTCTCATTAAATTATTTTATAAGAACGTTACAAATAAATAAATACATTTTGATATTTTTTCTATATGTACGTCTTTGCATATAGTTTAACTCCTTTTACATAATCAACGGTAGCATTTTTAAGACTTGAGGTTTATTCTTGCACTGAAAAAAATATCAAATATACTGAAGAATGTATTACGATATTAAGACGAATAAGCAATTTATTTAAACGATGTACACGTGTTTGTATATTATAAGATATTATTAAAGTATAATAGTTTGATGTGTCTTGTTCTTATTTGTTATTGAAAAATATGAAAGAATTATACACTTGTTAGTTATTTTATAACAGAGTAAAACATGAATACCTATATATGTTAGTACAATTATTTTCAATACTTTCAGAATATTATAATGATGTTATATATACGCGTACATTTATTATATGTTTTGTATTAAAAGTAACATTTTAGTCGTTATTATACACGTGTGTAATAGTTTGTTTTGTAAAGTAAAAATTAATACATTTTTAACAACGTTTTTACCATGTAGGAATGATAAATATTTGTGAACGTCTAAAGCAAAAAAAACCGTTAGTCTGTACTTAATAATAAACAGATTGACTAAACTAAAGGTTATTTTTTCAAACGAAATATTTATATAATAACAAAGTTAATCAAAAGACGTTATGGAAGAGGGTTAAACATTTTTGAAAAAAAATTATACTAATATACAGCACATACTCTATACAAAAATGTTCTTAAATTATTTACACATGAATTAGAAAAAAAGGTTTTATTAATTCATATATCATGTACGCTGTTCTTTGTAAATTCTCTACACATCTCGAACCGTGTTTCGCACTTGTGATGTATGTATTATTAATGTTTGTAAACTAGTGAATTTTTTATTTCAAATTGTGGAGTTATTAATGAAACACGAATAGGTTAATATAGTATTATGGTAGGTAAAGCATTTATAGCATTGTACAAACGTACAATATTATTTTATATCGAACACAAAATAGTCTTAATTCAAAGTCAACATAAACTGTTTTTATTTTTAGTGTGTTTTCATAGTGTACGGGAATGTCCAAGAGTCATATAATATCTATTCGAGCGTAATCGTAACATATCAAGTACTGTGTACCTACCGTGTATTAAACATTTTGAAACAATAAAAAAAAAATTACAGTGTGCACATCATGATTGGTCATGATCACGTATCATGTTAGATTGATAATAATTGCATTATATTATCATTAATATTTTTAATCCTTCGTTATCGTTTTACCAATAGACTTACTGCAGTTCGTAATTTCTTGCTGATTTCTTAATCCAAAATTCCAAACGAAAACTTGCGTCCATCGATCGTTGTAACATTAGCCCCCAGACGATGTACTATATTTTCCGCAGTCGTATAATAATGTTTTACTGTTATTTTATTATACAAATGGTTCTATGCTTAAGTTGTTCAGCCCAAGTCGTGGCCAAAAGGTCGCATTGTTATACGACAACATATTATTCGCCGAACTATATGCGCGGTTAGCGCGTTGCAGCATTATACAATAATAATAATAATATACTGTATTATATTTTATTTCTTGGGCCAAATATCTTGAGAGAGAAAAAAAAATGTCGAGTCGTTCGCCGAGTGTCAGCACCGCCGAGTTTTAAATCAAGACTTGTAAGTTTTATATACGTATAGTACGGCGAGCTAAGTACCTATTGTTGCGGTGGTTCTCTAAAACAACATTATTCGAACAGTATACATACTGTGGATAGTAAATTATCGGTGTACTCCAGATATATTGTTATAAGTAAAGATTTTTTCCTCGAAAATTCGACCTTTAAATCATCGTCCAAAGGTTATAAATAGTAGCCTACTAACATCTATCCACTATTTATTAACAGATTTTTTCCAGTAATAAATAATAATATGATACTTCGTCATAATAATATATATTTACGGTATAGGTACGCGTATTTATGTACCTAATGGTCCTAATGGATAAATTCCGAGTCATTATATTCATACAAATCGAAGTGTACGTAATTGTATTATATTATGTTCATTGATGTAAAATGTACGTATTATTGCGTTTAACATCCGACTTTGTATCAGAATAAACGTGAATTACATGATACTAATACATATCTGTTCAAGGCTGGACAAGTTAATGATATCTGTTAATTAATTTGATAGACAAAATTTAAAAAATTACAGTTCTGGCAAATTACAACAAAAATAAAAATTTAATTTGCTATTGGGATAAACCATCAATCATCGTTTTATTATGTTTATTGTTTTATATCACTTATAAATAATTAATGTAACTAGAATTTGATTGAAAATAATGTATTATATATTAAAAAAAAAAAAATTAAGTAAAAAGTTAGTTCAAAAAGTTAATTTTTAAACTTATCTTTTTTAACTCATCTATGCTCAGTTTTACATATTAAAAGATATTTTTTGATTAAAAGGAATCCTCGGAAGCACTAAAACGATCAGCGATGGTTTAATGACAATTAAATAATATGCAACGTATTGCATCGAAAACATAACATATAACAAACAATTATTAATTATTCCTGTTAAATAACGAAACGTACAATAATATATCGATAAAACATAAATCTCGCATTTTTGTATCAAAACATAAAAAGAAACTTTAAATATTTTTTAAAAATAAAGCAAGCTAACAGTTCTAACCAAACGTTACAGGACAAGTTAAGCGATATTTACGATCGTAATCAGTGACAGAACACTCGAACAATTGGCACACGTGACGGGTGTAAAATATTATTTTATGACGTCATATGCGGTTTAAACATCAGCGAAAATATGATAGTAAAATAATTATAACAATTAATGTTAATAATATATTACATATTCGTTCAAAAACGATGTGCACATCGTGTTTCGGCCGTCAGAAAAAAGGGCCACTCACCCAAATTAATTGTGTTCCCGTTAGAAACGTTAATTTATTTGCGCCCGGTTCAGCAGTTACGTTTATATTATACTAATGTATAAAGTATTGTACATTTTCCGTATTCAAGTGGCATTTGAATAATTTTTCGCAAAGTTAAATTCTGTTTGACTTTTTAAAAAAAGAAAAACATATTTTGTAAAAGTTCAAAGGAATTGACGTAGTTATAAAAAATATAGTTTTATTTTTGAATCTTAGTTATTCTAAACTATATACCTATATTTATATCGAGTGCGACATGATTACTTTTTTCTACAGTTATTTGAGTAGTATTTATCCTATTTGTGATTTTTTTTTTTTTTGTCATTGATTTGAATTCTGTTTTTACCAATATAATTTTATATGAATTGGAAAAATATAACATTTATACAATATCTGCCAGAGTGTCCCATGTATAGCTGTTATAACTTAGAGATATATAATACATATATCTAATGTTGTATATAGTATACACACTTCAGTAAGTGTAAAGTGTAAACTGTGAAATTTATACACCGATTACGGTCTGGGATATGGGTAACAATAAAATCGGTACGAGACCAGTACCATCTAAAATTGAGTTACCGTTTTTCTCTACCGTTCATTTTTCCTCCAAATAAATAAGAAAAGAAAGTATACTATCCATTTTCCTCTAAATATATATTTTTTGTATTATGTTTAAAAAAATAACACTCAAATTATTTGATTTGTAATCTAAAATTATATCGCACTCCTATATTAATTATATATATAAATTTAAAAGGTGACAATGAAATAATTGTACATTGTTTGTACGTTATTTTTTATTATTAATTTAGCACCATTTTAATTTATTGTAAAAATGTATATTTTACAGTAATTAATTAAAGTTTAAAACACAATCTTTTTCAATTTTCATTTATTTCATATCCAATGTTCATATAATATACAAAATGATAAATATTTACTTACTCAAATTAATATGTGGATTGTGGGTGAAAATTATTATTTTAATAATGGAGGAAAATTGATAGAAAATGGTCCAGATTTGTTTTTATTTTTTTTTTTTTGAGAAAAATGCCTACGGTCATAAATTGACGTATGTAATTATCTTTGAAAATATATATTATATATATACATAAGGCACACTACGTGGTGAAAACCGTTTATAACAACCGCAGTAGTTACAATGCCTTCAATTTTGTCGGTTAGATAGATAATAAATTAATAACTAATAATTATAAAGGTACAATGTTAAAATTAACACGCGATATCAGCAGAATTCTCCTTAATGCAAAATTTTTAAATGTTTAAGTACGGAATTCGATACGTGCTCGTGTAAGATACAAATTTTAAATCGGTCTCAGGTATATTTTCTAATATAGGGTCACAGGAACGGATTTCTTCATCACAATAATATGCAATATCGAAAGCAATAATTTAGCTGAAGACAATAGTATACAATGTATATTCATGATGTACATGTATAATATAAATAGTAGGTACACTCTGTCTTTATAAGCCTTTTGAAGAATTATTATATTATGTCCATATTATATAATATTGCATTGCTGTTTACGATATTATATTATTTGCTATTGCTATTCAGATGTTGTATACCAATTAAGTACCTAACTACTTATTTTTTTTTAATTTTCATTTCATTATCATTGTCATTTGTACGTTCGTGGATTATATAATAATACATATTTTATGTATTGCGTGGTTTTCGTTTTATCTACGGATAGCGTTTGCCGTGTCTTCAATATGTTCATTGTGTATATAGTTATATGTTTAAAGTAGGCAAGTACGTAAATAATTTACTGACGAAATAATGAACAGTATGAAACTAGAAAATAAAACAATTATGTGTTTTACTAAAAATATTGATCTATAATGAATATATTATATATTGTTAAGCCAAATATATATTTCAACGACCATGCTCAATGTTTTTCGATTTAAGAAGGTAGAATTAACAACTATCGGCAGACAGTTTTCAGGGTACGTTTCTGGTTAGCGGTATTCTGAGAGTATCTCTACTCGTCAATGTTAATTGTTTTTTAACAACCACAATAATAAACAATTGTCTAATTGTCGTCTATAGTTAATGGGTGTGCTACTACTACTTGGTAAATATTATTATTACGTGTTTTATGAAATATACAACGTCTAGACGATATCATTAAATATATCGGTTGAGAAAAATGCACCCATTGTCGTTACATAAAATATAATGACTGGTTTTAACGTCATCGATAATTACTGATCAATGGCCGGTGTCTGTGGCGGTAAAAAATTATAATTTAAAAAATCCAAACACTGCGAGTATTATAATTTTATACACTCGTGCATAGACCGTGACTGTCCGCAAGTCAAAAATCGCCTGTTTGAATACGTTCGCATGCGGAACTGTAAATTCAAATTTGTGTGGAGTTGCGTGCGTGTTTTTTTATTTAGTACAACCAATTCGCATGTCTGATTTTATTTTATACAATATTAATTTTTTTTTTTTTTTGTATTTTTCTTACTACCTTTTCAGGTGTCAGCTAACAAAGTTTAACCGATACGGTTAAAAATCGTGTAAATCATTAGTATATTATGTGCTAATTTTTTTTTCTAATAGATTTTTTCTCCATTGGTTCTTGTCGTGTTCGTTTTTAATATATGAATTCATCAAGATATATTATGTCATATGATTAAGCAGTTAAAATAAAAGCTGGTGTTATGTCGGTGAACACATATCCATGATGCCGCACGCAACTCGGGCGCTCCAAAATTAAATTTTTCATGTTGCAGTTCGGTCTCTATGATTTTTAATCTCTATCCGATGCACGCGATTTGAATGCGCCGCAGCATTCGGATATCATCTGTCACTGTGCCCCCCCCCCCGCAGACGGGGGAAGGTATAGCATTAATAACGACAGCATTGTCGGTGGTGACCTTTAGGTGCATGATTTTAATTTTAATTCGTGCGTTTGAATTTTTAAAAATGTTGTCAAGCCACCTCCACAACACGCAAAGGGGCTTGGTTCTGCTGGTACGGCAATCATATACGGCGCATATAATGTGGTGAAAAAAAAACGGAAAAGTCCATCAAGTCGTAATTTCAACTCCATTCGCAGTTCGCACTACCCGTCATCCCGTGCTAAACCAACCATTTACCCTGCACCCCTTACCAACCGTGAACCGTTCACGACCGGTCAACCGAACAATCGCCGGATCGACTCCATCATAACCACCCCGTCTCTCCATTACGCCGGGCATTGCCGCCATCACGAGCTAATGGCTTATGGCGGGTCGCCGCCGCCACCGCCGCCGCCGCCGCCGCCACCGCCACCGCAGCCTCGACACAGCATCAGCCGGCGCGACACACTGATATGTATGTTGACCTAGAATCGTGCGGCGGCGGCGGCAGCGGGTTTTCGTGTGTATACAAAAGAAGAGGAGAGTAATATCGGAATCGATTTTGCAGTCGCCGCGGCGGCACCAGATCCCCGCCGCCGACGCCTCGCCTGCCCGGCGCCTGTGCGCGCGGTCGCCCTAGATTTGATTGCCGATTACGCTCGCGGTTCGCTGTGGCCGCGTTTGGCCCTACGCAATATTTAATGCGATTTGGACGCGATCCTCTTGGGAAACAGATGCAGCATAACCACTGCTGCAGTGCCCTCACTCATCTTTGTATACAATTAAAATTAAAATATGTGATATTATTATGTATTCCACGCCGCCGGTAATCGATAGTAAAGAAAACAATAATATTTTTAGTAGTTTCGTGTTTTACGCCGTTTTTTTTATAGGTTTCCATCTGTAGAATTCGTGGGTGATGGGACAGTTTGGGAGGCTTGGCTCACCTACTTATAATTCTTTCTAGCTCCCCTAAAAAATAAATAAGAAATAATTGTAACATTATTTTATTTATAAATGAATGAATGTTTGAATGTTAAATAGTTTCAATAAAAAATTAATATTATTAATAATTAAAAAACCTCCAAAATTTTAATTTTAACATAAGTTTTTATGGTAAATTTTAAAACATGTATTGAGACTATGAAAATTAGAATGCTTGGAGAATGAGATCGCACTCACTCATATTGTTGACACCGTTGACGGTATATATACGTTTGTTTAGCGAATCAAATTGTTGTTCTCTCCTGTTTGAGTCTCAAGGGTGAAATAAATCCACGTTTGGAAATAAATTCGTGTCTGATAATATCTTAACCTTTTTCTATACAATTTTATTTTAAGACAAGTTTTACACCAACTTTTATACAATATATAGGTAGAAGTACCTTCATAGTTCGTTTTGCTTTAAATTCTTATATTAATTTTCTATATTAATTACTTTTTAGTTTCTCTATATATTTTTCTTAACGGTGTAATGAGTTTTTTTGATTACTTAGAACTCAGTGTAAGCTAGAACGAAGGAATAAAGGTTAGCTCTATAGCGGGTGGTTTGTTATTCATTACTCATAAGAAGGTTACCTGAACAAAAATGTCATTGATCTATTTGTGAATGAAAAAATAAATAAGTAGATTGGAAAACAAAATATTATTTAATGTAGAGTGACTTGTTATTTATGACTATATTATTTTATTTTATAACGTGTAATTAGAATAAGAATTAATGTTAAAAATAATTTACAATTTGTATTTACTTACTACAATTATAATACACATATTATAATATAATACAGAAAACACTGATTCATAAAATCTATGTATATTTATGATATAGGTATATAATTTTGCTCATTAATAATCGCACCACCTTATGGCTTATTCCTCGAAGAAATCCTGGATCCACGCTTGACCTAGGTTATTTATAAATAAAACATTTTTACGCGTCGTTGAAAAGTGTTTGTTTGTGCGTTACTAATAATACACATCTGCCAACGATTTCTTTTTAATTATTTAAATTTATAACTTATTTAGATAATAATTATAATTTTTGAAATCGCACTGCGGAGATTTACTTACCTGTGAATAATAAAAAAAATATTATTGTTAACCAACACATAAATAAGTGTGCTGTTTAATGTTGCCAAGTTCAAAGGGCGGGGCAAAACAAATTGTGTTATCGAAGTACCTATATCTAATCCCAAATTTTTTCAGCAGCTGTTGTGGAATGTATATATTACATTATATATATATATATATATATATATATTTACAGAATAGTCGTGTGCGCACTTGCTAACGAACCAACTCGAATTGATTTTACTTCCGACTCCTGTGCTGGCAATGGAACGTTTACACTGTACATATAGGCACACAGCTGGTGTAATAATAATAATAATAATAATGCTCAGACATTAATCAAGATAAAAAAAAATACAAATAAAAAAATGTATTTTCCTGATTACGGTCATTACACACGCAGGCCATAACGATATTATTAACAAAAAAAAAAACACGTAAAATCCCCGAACGGACAGGCTTACAGTCATCGCGTTTTGTTAAATGTTAAGTATATATTAATGGAGTTATTACGAAAATGTAATTTTGGACTTGACGCGAGCAACATAATATTACTAAAATAATTAATAATTATTATTTTAAAGATAATAACAACGTTTAGGTATACATGATGTATTTAATTGCTTAACACGAACGTAATATTAATATGAAACTATAAAATATGTTTTATAATATGTACCTAAATAATAGAATATTGTCATTAAAATTTTTTCCAGAAATAAAATAAATGTCAGTATCATTCATATCACAAAACAATGATGATTTACAGTCGAAATAATACTATAGGTATACATTAGTATTTTATATATTTTATCGACATTTTTTTTTTTTTATTATAATGGAACACGTTTTCTTAGTATGATAAATATTCATGAAAATGTATAATAATATACACAAATATATTATTATTGAATAAATTCGTTGGCCGTTATATTATATTTTAATAGAAATAAATTATAAGCAAATACAAAGTTAAAGTTAATGTTTATATACTTGTTTTTTCGAATCGCGTCGATCATTATTTTTACTCTCGGCATTATTATTAAAAATAATAATAATAATATCGATGTCTGGACTTTGTTCTATTGATTTGAAAATCGAAAAGTGTAACACGCGTGTCTATTGTGGTGCATTCAATTGGGAAAATACCTCTCGCAGTGTATATATTATAAGAGAAACTTGTACGGAACAGAAAGTGTGTGTTTAATGTTCTGACTGAACGTTTGAAAGGAAACGAGTTGAAAAGCGTTTATTATTATTAAAATAAGGTCAACATTGCGACCGAACCGAAAATGACGGGTTTACAAGTACCCACCTATGCATATGTGTGCAGTACGTGCCGTTTAACAATATGATTCCACCGGCTTCCGAAATCGGTGTATCGTATTTCGTATATTACAATAACCGTGTGAAGGACTACTTCCTCGTGAATTTATAACGAGTTTACTTTAATACGGCGACAGTTATCGTTTAAAATAAAAAATTGTTACAACCGCGGTGTATGAAGATGGAAACAATTCTTCGAATCCGTTTACTTGTATAATCCTTTATAAGATAAATAATATTGTATAATAACACAGCCGGAGCGTGTGAAAAAAATTATTACTTCCGTCTGAAAACAATATAAAGATTTCGAGAAAAATAAGAAAAAAAATGGTTCTGTAAATGCTGTTGTGTGTGTACCTACCTCTATCCATCTACCTCCTTTGCCTTCATGCCTAGCGCCTACATCAGCCTATCTTTACTATAAAAGGCATTTCTGATTTACACGGGACGGTGACGACGTGTCCTTCGTTATTTTTTTTCTCTGTCGTGTCGTTTGTGCCATTGTTAGCGTTTTATGGCGCTAAAGGCCCGTCGCATGTACCTTTTCGGTGGAAAATAAGAATGTTTGTAAAAAAAAAAAAAAAAATTAACCTCGATTTCCTCTGAATACACAAACATTCCAATACAACGCACAACCCTCGGGGTGCGGGTTCCTATTGAGAGAGAAAAAAAAAATCTGTCTTTTGTATACGGAAGACATTAAGATTTATATGCGTGCGGCTCACTCACAATTGTCGCCAAGTTATTATTATTTTCTTTTTGCCCCTAAAGGGACCGATAATAACGCATACACGGGTGTCCTCTCTATCATCCCCTGCGCGGCGATGGCGCACACACATACTACAAACACCGCAAAGGATGCGCTACAACACACGCACACACACACATACGCGCACGCAGGCAAACCGTAAAATCCGTGGACATAATAATTCATCTCAACTGTGGGGCGGGTGTCGGGTTTCTCGGCAACGCTCACTCGTGCCCGAAATTTCGGTACCGATTGTTTTTTTTTTCTCTCTCCTTTTCTCGTTTGAAAATTAAAAGCCGCACATAATATATTGTGTACGTTATTATACATTGTGCTGTTGTATATAACGACCCGTGAAAGACCGAAACGTATATTATATTATGTACACGAATAATATTATATTGATCTATCGCATTTTCGCGGTAACTTTACTTCAACATTATAATATGTACAATAAGACGGGACGGATTAAAAGATAAACGCAAATATAACAATATGATATAATATAAATTATTATTTGCAGGGTGTGCGCATTTGTATTTATATTATACTCTCAGCTGGGTAATAAGTCGTTACGGTAGTTTAATCCGTTTCGACTTAGGGCTATGTATGTATATACCTACAAAATGTTTCGAAATATCGTACTGCTGCAGAAGTGGTGTGATGACATCGCGTATATGACTGCTGTTGCAGTATTATAGCGCATATGACATTAAACATTAAAACTTAAAAGGACGACACTGCTGCACGTCCTGTCAGCAAACATGCGTGTACAATTTATTTTTTGTCTCAAACATTTGACGTTTTGGTATTCTTGTCCGCGCGCCCTTGTCAATACGGCAATGTCGTCAGTATACTATTTAAGTATTCATGCGAGCCGATTTAAATACATATTTGGTATTAGTGTATATTTATATGTACAATAATTCTCGAGCATATTGAATATTGATGTCCAACAAAGACGTGATAACGACTGTATAGCTTGTCTTTTATTCTGGTGCCATGCACACTGCTATAATACATTGAACAATGGCTTATAATATTTTTATAGCCTTATTAATTTTTTATTTTTATTTTTTGCATCTCGCCTTGTAAATTTTAATTGGGACGTTCGTTGCGATCGAACGGAAACACAAACTATAAATCGTAACTCACCGTTCGCATATAATAATGCTGTACTGTATAATAAATTGATATAGGAAATTGTCCGAGATGCAAAAACGATTTGTATCGTTGGCGAGTGGCGCGACACTTGATAAATCACGGTAAAACATAAAAACAACTAATGATAGCGTATATTATATAAGTGAGGTACCCACGTAATATGTCAAGTGGAAAACTATATGTAACCATTGTATGTAGGTATATTGTAATAAAAAATAACTAAAATTATTTAAAAATTCTAGAAAAAATAAATATGCACGAGTTATACCTAAATATACCTATTCGTATTCATTCATCGGAAGTTACAACTATTAATACTTATGCAAATCTTTGATAAATAAAATTGAAAAAACAATTGTTTATGTATTATGAAAATAATTTTTTTTTTAATACTATAAGCATATTTTTCATATTTTTATATATAAAAATACTATAGTATTCGCCTACATACTTCCCAAATATAAACGATCTGTTAACTTTAATAAATTGTTATATCAATAATCAATATATGTTTATAATATTAAACACCTGTACAAAATATTAGTGACAATATTTGTTAATGACTAGAGTTATAAATTATAATTTGGTACAACTATCGTAAAGTGAATTGAGAATCTACCCATATAAACGAGTACACTACCGCATTTGAAATTCCGGTGAGTAGTTAATTTGATTTATATTTTGGTTGGTTCATATGAAAATAAATTCGAATGACAGTATAATGTTACCAATGTTATTTCAAGGAACCGCTCGTCAGATCATTAAATTAAAGCGTGTTAAGTAAATATTACTATTAGTTTTGTACAGTTCCAGTTCACCTTTGGCTTGCAGCCCAATTACTTAATTCGTTCTGTGTTTTTGTAGGGATTTAGATTGATATTTATGTCAGAAAGCAATGGGTCAGAGGGATCTTTAACTTAAACACGATTTTAGAAAATTAATTATTTTAATGGGATTTTATCCAAGAACTTAAAATAAAACAGAACAGCTACAGATAACGTTACAGTCTTGTAGTATTAATTTGTTGTTAAGTATTTTTGATACAGCTTTATCCGTTGATTAAATTAATTCAATTTTAATGAATTGATCCATTGATCCATTGATCCATTAGTATCTTATGGTTACAAAATCTATCGTACATTATACATTTCTATATATACTTGCACATAGGTAAGAGTGTATAGGATTAGACTTTAGAACTAGCGTTATACTTAGGTAATACAATTATAATGTTGCACAATATTTAGTGCTTATACATTTAAATATTTTATTAATTAAGTTGTTCAGGTGACTCCTATATTATATAAATTGCTAAAATATTTTGGAAATCGTCGACGACCAGTGGTATCCTTTAGTTAAATTTGGAACGCTGCGGTCGATTGAGGTTAAAATAAAATGTATAAATATAAAAACAACAACAATAATATACAAACTGCAGCTGCTGTCCCCAGCATCCAAAGATACTGTAGCGAGGCTTTTAAAATTGTGTTTTGGCGACCGTCCACGGCGGTGTATATAGTTGACTATATAATAGTAATAACAACGATATAGTTCGGACATGTTGATTACAATGAATTATTATTGCCGACAACGGGATCCTCGCCGTGACAGGAAGGTTCTGACAGAAAAATACACTCTCGCACAATACATATACATATAGTATATACCGTATATTATATTTTTGTACACACGACGTTTTATTACCGATTTCTTTGGATATATATGCCGTTCGATGAATACGTCTTATTCTGGAAGTAATTTATCGTTTTCTCATGTTTGCAGGAGACAATCTGAAAGTGTGTCAGTCGAAGAAGAGCTGTTGCAACGCCGCCACCGAGGCTCGGTTGATAGACATGGTGGACAGCGAATACAAGAGACACCTGGCCGCGCAGGCGGGCTACGTTTATGACCTGCTCAATTCCACCGCCCATCACTTACAAGGTAAACAGAAAACAAAATAAAATAAGAAAAATAAGAGAGAAAAAATACACACAAAATGTGCTCCGGGGACGACACGCGCCCCCGCTGGTGTGTTATTTATATATATAATATGATGTTATGGCTTATGTATATGAGGAGGCGGCTGGTCGTAAAAAAAGAAATCCTTAGGGATGTCTTTTACTATTATTACTATTATTATTTTATAATAATAATATTACGACTATATTATATTATGAGCGAAAAAAAGTCACCGGAATCGCTATATAAAACTGCGCATGAATGAATTTATTAAACGATTATTTCGATTCGTGGTGAGGGGTCGGATTTCGAGGTATTTTCTTGCGATTATGAAACTACAATGTGTAAATACACAGTACTCCGATGAGACCGACAACAGTTTATTTTTATTTAACCGACAATTTGCGTCCACTACATTTTAATCAATTTATGTGTGTTCATTATTTTTTTCGTAATAAATCAATATTTGCATCCGATAGAATCGAATAGGTACGCTATAAAAGCTAAGTATGACTCCGTGTCTCCGTGTGGTAGATACCTAGAATGTATACTGTGTAATTGTAGTTAAAATTTATTATTGCAGTTATTATTAAAACATAAAAATTTTCGGTTAATTCAAATTTAGCAGTATTGGTATTCAGTTTTACTTAAATTCCTGATAAATATATACCTACTTACATAATAAAGAAATTTTGTGTTACTTTTTTTTTATAGTTTAACGCATGGTTGCACTTATACAACGTGTGCACGTTAGTAAATACATGATATCTTATACTAGACAAACTTTTCACTTGGTTCCTTCATAAGAAGGATAAACATAAAAAGCTGAACAGCAAACTTCAAATTTTCCTTAGATTTTATTTTATATAAAACTCTTCTACTGTATGCGTAGATGTCTAACCTTAAATTGTTGTCTAATTTTCTGGCAGTATAAGGTCGTAACGATTTGAATATGTAATAAACAGTTATATTAATATGTTATAAAACATGGTGATATACACCAGTACATTGGACTGTATCAAAATTGGTATATTACCAATTCAAACCATAATGGACGTGTCCTCAGAGCTTTTGCTAAAAATTCTAATAAGATAAAATCATCCACTTTCGATTAATTACCGAAATTCTTTGTAAGGTTTTCCTAAACAAATTTTTAAAGTCTGACCGAAAAATCTATTCAATCAATAAAACTGCTGTATCCACTATTTTTTTTTATGAATGCTTCCACGCATAACTTCAATCCACTTTCAACTAGCTCATCAATAATTTAACTTCAAACACAATCACCAATATTCCGCTCAAACGTCTTAAACTGAACTGGTGCCGTGACCTGAAACATTTGAACAAAAATCCTCAGTCTTCTCAATAACTGTGTAGCTTACTTTCATGTGTTTCATTTCCATGTAAAACATAAGTAACTAAAGTCTAACTATAAAAGTAACTAAAAATTGTTTCGTTAATTAAATTTTTTCAACTTAATTTTTGTATTATATAAGTTGGAAAAATATTATTTCTTTGACATACAATGTAAAACAAATATGATTATATTATATTGCAAGTCTTTCACTTCATGTACTCATACAAGTATAATGAAATAAAAAATGTATACATTTTACGACACTTCCTACAGTTTCAATTACAATTTATAAAAAAAAAGATTAATTTTTAGAATCGTCCTTTATAAATTTATATTAAATAACAATAACCTAATTATAATAGGCGAGTATTTCATCAGATTTTCTAATATACACTAAAAGCTGTTGTATTATCGTTCCTTCACTTCGAAACTTTTTTTCGACCCATTATTAGATACGACGTTTTACTCTGAACAAATAGCTTTTATGTCAGCAACTTTTAAATTATTAGACATAACAATATTATATGTGGTGTATTACAAACTATATTATTTTTACAACTGTGATGTGAATAAATATTTTAAATTACTGAAAAATATTTGGACCCCCGATTATAATTATTAATTACACATATATATTTATACATTATATAATATAAAAATACGAATACCAGGGAAACCTAAGATAAATCGATAAAGTCAAGAATCTACCTACTACTGCCGGTAAGTGCCAGAATCTCGGACTTTAACCAATTTATCTTGACTAATTCTAAGATATACAAATTATTTTGGTCAAACTATTATACAAATGATAGTTGTAGCTTTTACAAACAAAATATGGTAAATCTTAGAACAAACAATTTATCATGGTAGAAAACCTAAATATAAAAAAAATATCTCTAAATCGAGTAAATGAAATTGAAATTAGTATTTGAAACTTGTTCTACATAATATTTAATATTTTAATTTTATTAATAATTGTATATGTTGTATAACTGATGATTAATATACATAATATAACTGTTTTTTTTTTAACAAATTATGTATTTTTGAATTTTGTTTTATGCAATTATCGACGCCACGGTTAGTGAAGCATGCACTAATAAATAACAACGGACATTGTAATAATTTCTCATTTTAATTTTATATTTAAATCAGATTTTGTTTATAAATTTATAATATTTTACATAAAATAATTGATTAATCATAATTTAAAAAAAAAAAAAAAGTTATAAAATTTATATTATTTTCTTCTACTACAACAATATAATATTTAGGCAAATCTATAAGAATTATATTTCATCATTATTGATTAGTATTTATTTAAAAACCAATAGGTATCCATATTTTACCTAAACGTATAAATAGTGTAATATCAAAAATTCTTGATCATCTCGTATATCCGATCCTAATAATTCGTAATTACGATTCCGTCTTTTATATAAGTAACAATTTATTATATATAATACAACGTTATCGAAGAGTAATAAAACGGTATTTAATCGCACCTATAAACGGTGAACATGCAGTAATATTGTTTTGGCGTGTGAACCGCCCTCGGCCGAAACGTCTCGCACCGTATATCGTACGTGTATTGGTGTATTGTACACACAATATATCTTATATACATACGCACTATGGTGTTATGAAATGACAGAGTATATAAAATAGTTTATCCAATAACGAAACGAATATAAAAAATAATTTAATAATCACCTATACCACGCGGCGATAACCATCTCGGCCTGTAGCAGGAGCAGCAGTCTGCAAGGGGTTGCGCGCGTACATTGCGTTATAGAGGTTGTCGATCGTCCATTTTTTCACGTCTTTTCAAAAACACATATATATAAATATATATATATATATTATGTTGTATATAAATGGATCGAAGCCGAAATTATTAGCCGGCTACAAATAATTATGGCACACGATGGGGGTGTCCTTTTTTTTTCTTTCGCGTTACATTATACATTATATGTTTTCAATATACACATAATATAAACCACAAAATATCAGTTAAGTGTGTGCATTTTGCCTTTCGAACGGTCCGGGAATTTAATAATTATAATAATATAATATTACGCGACTACACCATAAGCCCAACTCTGTGTGGAAAATATTTATTATATAGT